>NC_073647.1:30961665-31264695 GCF_029407905.1 Bubalus kerabau | reverse complement strand
ATTCATTGTTTTGGGGTGAAATGTCCTATAGATATCAATTAGGTCTAGCTGGTACATTGTGTCATTTAAAGTTTGTGTTTTCTTGTTTATGTTTAGTTGATCTATCCATAGGTGTGAGTGGGGTATTAAAGTCTGCCACTATTATTGTGTTATTGTTAATTTCCCCTTTCATACTTGTTAGCATTTGCCTTACATATCGCGGTGCTCCTATGTTGGGTGCATATATATTTATAATTGTTATATCTTCTTCTTGGATTGATCCTTTGATCATTATGTAGTATCCTTTTTTGTCTCTTTTCACAGCCTTTATTTTAAAGTCTATTTTATCTGATATGAATATTTCTACTCCTGCTTTTTTGTGGTCTGCATTTGCATATATATATATAGGGGTCTTGTTTTTTTATCCATTCAGCCAGTCTTTGTCTTTTGGTTGGGGCATTCAACCATTTACATTTAAGGTAATTATTGATAAGTATTGTCCCATTGCCATTAACTTTGTTGTTTTGGGTTCGTGTTTATACACCCTTTCTGTGTTTCCTGTCTAGAGAATTTCCTTTAGCATTTGTTGAAGAGCTGGTTTGGTGGTGCTGAATTCTCTCAGCTTTTGCTTGTCTGTAAAGCTTTTGAATTCTCCTTCATATCTGAATGAGATCCTTGATGGGTACAGTAATCTGGGGTGTAAGCTTTACTCTTTCACCACTTTAAGTATGTCCTGCCATTCCTTCTGGCCTGAAGACTTTGTATTGAACGATCAGCTGTTATCCTTATGGGAATTCCCTTGTGTGTTATTTGCTGTTTTTCCCTTGCTGCTTTTAAAATTTGTTCTTTGTGTTTGATCTTTGTTAATTTGATTAATATGTGTCTTGGGGTGTTTCACCTTGGGTTTATCCTGTTTGGGACTCTGGGTTTCTTGGACTTGGGTGACTATTTCCTTCCCCATTTTAGGGAAGTTTTCAACTATTATCTCCTCAAGTATTTTCTCATGGCCTTTCTTTTTGTCTTCTTCTTCTGGGACTCCTATGATTTGAATGCTGGGGCGTTTAACATTGTCCCAGAGGTCTCTGAGATTGTCCTCATTTCTTTTAATTCTTTTTTCCTCTCTGTTTCATTTATTTCTACCATTCTATCTTCTACCTCACTTATCCTATCTTCTGCCTCCATTATTCTCCTGTTGGTTCCCTCCACAGTGTTTTTTATCTCATTTATTGCATTATTCATTATTAATTGACTTTTTTATTTTTTCTAGGTCCTTGTTAAACATTTCTTGCATATTCTCCATCCTTGTCTCCAGGCTATTTATCTGAAACTCCATTTTGTTTTCAAGATTTTGGATCATTTTTATTATCATTATTCTAAGTTCTTTTTCAGGTAGACTCCCTATCTCCTCCTCTTTTGTTTGGTTTGGTGGGCATTTATCATGTTTCTTTACATGCTGAGTATTTCTCTGCCTTTTCATATTGTTTAGATTGCTGTGTTTGTGGTAGCCTTTATGTATTCTGACAGTTTGTGGCTCCTCTTTATTGTGGAGGTTCCTCACTGTGGGTGGGGTTGGACGAGTAGCTTATCAAGGTTTCCTGGTTAGGGAAGCTTACATCGGTATTCTGATGGGTGAAGCTGGATTTCTTCTCACTGGAGTGCAATCAAGTATCCAGCCATGAGTTTTGAGATGTCTATGGGTTTGGTGTGACTTTGGGCAGCCTGTATATTGAAGTTCAGTGCTATGTTCCTGTGTTGCTGGAGAATTTTTGTGGTATGTCTTGCTCTGGAACTCATTGGCCTTTGGGTGGTGCTCGGTTTCAGTGTAGGTATGGAGGCTTTTGGATGATCTCTTATCAATTAATGTTCCCTAGAGTCAGGAGTTCTCTGGTGTTCTCAGGTTTTGGGCTTAAGCCTACTGCCTCTGGTTTTCAGTCTTATTCTTACAGTAGCCTCAAGATTTTTCCATCCATACAGCACTGATAATAAAACTTCTAGGTTAATGGTGAAAAGATTCTCCACAGTGAGGGACACCCAGAGAGGTTCATAGAGTTACAAGGAGAAGCGAAGAGGGAAGGAGATAGAGGTGACCAGGAGGAGAAGAGGGGGAATCAAAAGGGGCAAAAGCAACCTAGCCAGTAAACAATTCTCTATCTGCTCTCTACAGTTGGAACCCTCAGAGAGGTTCATGGAGTTACATAGAGCAGAGAAGAGGGAGGAAGGAGATAGAGGTGAGCAGGAGGAGAAAAGGGGGAATCAAAGGAGAGAGATAGATCTAGGCAGTGTTCTGTTCCCTAAGTGTTCTCTGCAGCCTGGAACACCCACAGAGATTCACAGAGTTGGGTTGAGAAGAGAAAGGGTAGGGAGGAGATATAGGTGACCTGGGGGAGAAAAAGGAGAGTCAAAAGGGGGAGAGAGTAATCAAAGCAGTAATCACACTCCTGAGTAAAAATAGGTACTAAATATTGGACTCTTAAATGTACAAAATTGATAGCAAATACTATAAAGCAATGTGAGAGTTGGACTGTGAAGAAAGCTGAATGCCAAAGAATTGATGCTTTTGAACTGTGGTGTTGGAGAAGACTCTTGAGAGTCCCTTGGACTGCAAGGAGATCCAACCAGTCCATTGTAAAGGAGATCAGTCCTGGGTGTTCTATGGAATGACTCATGCTAAAGTTGAAACTCTGATACTTTGGCCACCTCATGTGAAGAGTTGACTCATTGGAAAAGACTCTGATGCTGGGAGGGGTTGGGGACAGGAGGATAAGAGGACGACAGATGGATGAGACAGTATGGCATCACTGACTCGATGGACATGAGTCTGAGTGAACTCCGGGAGTTGGTGGACAGGGAGGCCTGACATACTGAGATTCACGGGGTCACAAAGAGTCAGACACGACTGAGCGACTGAACTGAACTGAACTATAAAGCAAAGATTAAAAATATAGAGTAGAGGTTAGACTCTCAAAAATACAATAAAAAAAATCACAAAAAGTGTAAGAAATATATATGAAGTTTGCTTTAAAAATAGGGTCTTTTTTTTTTTTGCAAGGTAATAGTAGGTTATAAAAATGAAAATTAAAGGCATAATACAGGACTTAAGAAAAGGAAAAAACATTAAAAATCTTAAAAAAATTGATAATAGTAAAACTATATCTAGGAATTTGTCTGGAGCTGTTGCAGGCAGTGTGGGGTCAGTTCAGTTTCATATACATCCTTGTTCCAGCTTATACTTCTCAAGATCTATAGGCCCCTTCCAATGTAGTTGGTGTTAACTACAGGGATTTTAATCTGTTGCACCTGTCACTTACAAAGCAGTTCCCTCTGTTTATTTGGCTTCTTCTGTTTGCAGATGTCTTCAGTGTCTAATTTCCGCCCTGACACAAGGGGGCGAAGGTGGTCTCTTGTTGAGGCTCACTTGTTCAATAATGCTGTGGGGAGGGAGGAACACTGCAAACAAATATCACTGGCATGTGTGGGAAGTGCTTGCAGTGTCTCGGCCACACTGGGTTTGTTCCCACTCATGGCGTGTGTGCTTTCCCAGTCTACACTGTTCAGGCTTCAGGTTGCTCTCCAGGGAGTGGGCCCTGGGTTGTGTGCACTTCCCAGGTCTAAGCTGCTCAGGTTCAGGTTCTTGGGTACTCCAGAAAGGCACACACTCGGTTGGGCCTGCGTTTTGTGTCATTCCCTAGTCCGACCAGCTCAGGCGACCAGGTGGTTGGTGAGTGCACTCTCCTAAGGTGAAGTGCGTCTTATCACCTCCCCAGTCCCAGCCACTCAGGTTTCCGGGCCTGCCCGTCTCTGGTGTGCCATGCGTCTCTTCTGTGGAGCTGATCTCTGGCTGTGACCCTCCTGGCGGATGTCAACCATCCAGAATCTCAGGAAGTCTTTGGTTAGAAACTGGAAGCCTGTTCGCAGTTTGGTAGGAGATTCTTTACTATAAATTCTTCCTTGAACTTCAGAGACCTAGTTTGCTGGTAGAAGTACGGAGAGAGTCAGAAACAAGATGATGACCAGCAGGGAGGGTTGTTTTTTTGTTTTTTTTTTTTTGGCTATATGAGGTAACATTCACCAGTGCCAGGAATGATTACCAGGATATATTTGGGGGGTATTTTTAGTATATCACAGTCATTAAGATGGGAATACAGATGAGCAAGAATTAGATTCTGTTGCTAAAGTTGCCTTCTTGCTTAGAAGTCTCTCATACAAAATAACAATTATTCCTTTATTTTATTTAGCACATATTTATTTAGGTTTACTATGTCTTAGGTACTTTTCGCTTTCATGCATTGGAGAAGAAAATGGCAACCCACTCCAGTGTTCTTGCCTGGAGAATCCCGGGGACAGGGGAGCCTGGTGGGCTTCTGTCTATGGGGTCGCACAGAGTCAGACATGACTGAAGCGACTTAGCAGCAGCAGCAGCATGTCTTAGGTACCATTCTAAGCTCTTCACAAATATCAATCCATTTGTCTCTCATAACAGCTCCATTTTACAAATGTGGAAAACAAGGCAAGGAGAGGTTGAGTTGAAGGTAATTGACAAAGGCTATACAATGTTTATATTGTAGGTTCATAATTAGAAGAGAAGCGATTTGAACACAGGCACTCTGCCTCTAGATACTAAGTTTTTAATAAATGCATTCTTGATAATAAATACTGCCCCTTTTAGCAGGGTGAATGTGACTTCCTGATTTCATCCACGTTGAAAAAAAATTAAAAGGTACCTACATCAGGTAGAACGCATGAACACTCACATAATTCCTTCATAAATTAATTAAATAGATTTCCTCATATTTTTATATTTCTTTGGTCTTTTATATTTTCTTTTGTATTTCAATGGGTATCTGGAAGAAAGAGTGATGAATACATATGCTCACATTTTGATCTTAATGGTGTCAACTTGAATCTATTTTTGTCTCCCTTTGACCTTGAATGGCCAAAGCAACACAATGTACCAGAATGAAAAATAATGGAATTAGAGATATCTGATTTTGAATACTGCCTCAAAGAATTTAGTGATCTGTGAAGCATTGGGCAAGATGCTTCATTTCCCTCAGCTTCAGTTTCTTTTTATGTAAAACAAGACAACTGAATCTAACCTCTCAGATTTGTTGAGAAACTGAAACTAGAATAATATCCATTGCCTACTGACTATGGTGCTTGGGATATCAAAGTCATTATTAATATTATTGGGTTGGTCAACCCAATACTTGTCATTCTTAGATCCCTCTTCTTTATATGCACATATATGGATATGTATGAAAGTTCTCTTCCATCTCTTTGCTAACATTTTAACATTGCACAATATCCCATGCTCTTCTTATTCACTTCTCTATGGCTTCTCAGCCTATGGGCTGTCTGCCAAGCCAAGCGTCCATGATTAGAAACTCCACAGAAGGTGTTCCTGCTCCTCTTCTCTGTACTTAAGTATCAAGCCCTCCTCCAACTTATGATGCTGCCAGGTAGTCAGTGAACAACTGATTTTATTTCTACCTCTCCTGAGAGACTGGATGATCAGTTCAGTTCAGTCACTCAGTCATGTCCGACTCTTCGTGACCCCATGAATCGCAGCACGGCAGGCCTCCCTGTCCATCACCAACTCCCGGAGTTCACTCAGACTCACGTCCATCAAGTCAGTGATGCCATCCAGCCACCTCATCTTCTGTCGTCCCCTTCTCTTCCTGCCCCCAATCCCTTCCAGCATCAGAGTCTTTTCCAATGAGTCAACTCTTTGCATGAGGTGGCCAAAGAACTGGAGTTTCAGCTTCATAATCATTCCCTCCAAAGAAATCCCAAAGAAATCCTTCAGAATGGACTGGTTGGATGTCCTTGCAGTCCAAGGGACTCTCAAGAGTCTTCTCCAACACCACAGTTCAAAAGCATCAATTCTTCGGTACTCAGCCTTCTTCACAGTCCAAGTCTCACATCCATACATGACCACTGGAAAAACCATAGCCTTAACTAGACAGACCTTTGTTGGCAAAGTAATGTCTCTGCTTTTCAATATGCTATCAAGGTTGGTCATAACTTTCCTTCCAAGGAGTAAGCATCTTTTAATTTCATGGCTGCAGTCACCATCTGTAGTGATTTTGGAGCCCAAAAAAATAAAGTCTGACACTGTTTCCACTTTTTCCCCATCTATTTCCCATGAAGTGATGGGACCAGATGCCATGATCTTCGTTTTCTGAATGTTGAGCTTTAAGCCAACTTTTTCACTCTCCACTTTCACTTTCCTCAAGAGGCTTTTGAGTTCCTCTTCACCTTCTGCCATAAGGGTGGTGTCATCTGCATATCTGAGGTTCTTGGTAATTCTCCCGGCAATCTTGATTCCAGCTTGTGCTTCTTCCAGCCCAGCATTTCTCATGATGTACTCTGCATAGAAGTTAAATAAGCAGGGTGACAATATACAGCCTTGACGTACTCCTTTTCCTATTTGGAACCAGTCTGTTGTTCCATGTCCAGTTCCAACTGTTGCTTCCTGACCTGCCTATAGGTTTCTCAAGAGGCAGGTCAGTTGTCTGGTATTCCCATCTCTTTCAGAATTTTCCACAGTTTATTGTGATCCACACAGTCAAAGGCTTTGGCATAGTCAATAAAGCAGAAATAGATGTTTTTCTGGAACTCTCTTGCTTTTTCCATGATCCAGCAGATGTTGGCAATTTGATCTCTGGTTCCTCTGCCTTTTCTAAAACCAGCTTGAACATCAGGAAATTCACGGTTCACGTATTGCTGAAGCCTGGCTTGGAGAATTTTGAGCATTACTTTACTAGCATGTGAGATGAGTGCAATTGTGCAGTTCTTTGGCACTGCCTTTCTTTGGGATTGGAATGAAAACAGACCTTTTCCAGTCCTGTGGCCACTGCTGAGTTGTCCAAATTTGCTGGCATATTGAGTGCAGCACTTTCACAGCATCATCTTTCAGGATTTGAAGTAGCTCAACTGGAATTCCATCACCTCCACTAGCTTTGTTCGTAGTGATGCTTTCTAAGGCCCACTTGACTTCACATTCCAGGATGTCTGGCTCTAGATGAGTGATCACACCATCGTGATTATATGGGTCGTGAAGATCTTTTTTGTACAGTTCTTCTGTGATAGGCAGGGTTAAAGAGAAACAGACAAGAACTCAATGGGAGACACCAAATTGCATAGTTTTCTGAGATTCCCAGTGACATATCAAGTGTTGGTTCCTAACATCTTTCTCAGAAAGTTAAAATGAGCTACAGTTCCAGTCTCAGAACATGTATCAAGTGAGAATAAAACAGGGGCCAGCTCACCTCCCACCAATGAATAGAAATACCTTTTCCACATCTACCCTATCTGATCACATACTGCCCCTTCAGCTCCTTTAAAATGCCCATGATGAGTTAAAAATAGCTGCAGCTCCTTCCACTATCAGGCCTACTTTGGTATAATGAGATGCAATTTCATCTAGTGATGTCAGATTACTATCTGTGCTATATGTGTAAAAGTAATAAGACGAAACACATTCCATAGTCTACTGCTTTCTTTCCTTAACAATCTACCATGGAAATTGTTGTTCCATGTCAAGGTTTTGAGTGACTACCTACTTTTCTGTTGTATCGATGTTAATAACTTACCTAATAAATTCCTGTTGATAACATTGAGATCATTCCAAATACACGGTTAATTCAAAAATCCTTTGCTCCCCTTTTCATTTATTTCTTTAGGATGAGTATCCTGAAATTGTCTTATTATCTCTGAGAGATATACCTATATTACATTTTAATAGATATTATTAAACTTATCTTCATAAATGTTATAAAAATGCCAACGTTAGTCACTCAGTTGTGTCTGACTCTTTGTAGACTCCATGGACTATAGCCTGCCAGGCTCCTCTGTCCATGGAATTCTCCAGGCAAGAATACTGGAGTGGGTTGCCATTGCCTTCTCCAGGGGATCTTCCCAATGCAGGGATCAAACCCGGGTCTCCCACATTGCAGGCAGATTCTTTACCGTCTGAGCAGCCAAGGTTTACTCATACTCTGATAAAACTAAATATTTTCACAATCATAAATCTTGGCAAACTTTAAATTACCTATGCTGGTCAGCCATCAGGAAGTATCTGCTTTGAGTTTCACTGCTGTTAGGAATGATTTGAAGCTTAACTCTCTGGCCTCTTTTTATTTGTGAGACCATGGTTCATGTACTAGTCTCTGGCCATGATAGAATTGGAGGCAGGAAAACATGCTTGCTAATATTAATAAGAATGTACATGAGGGGGAAGTGTTTCAAGGAAAATTCTATTTTCAGAGTTTTGAAACTAGGTTTTGATAAGGATGCTGTGCTTAGTCACTCAGTCGTGCCCAACTCTTTGCAACCCTATGGACTGTAGCCCACCAGGCTCCTATGTCCATGGCAATTCTCCAGGCAAGAATCATGGAGTGGATCACCATGCCTTCCTCCAAGGGGTCTTCCAAACCCAAGGATTGAACCCAGGTCTCCCACATTGCAGGATGATTCTTTAATGTCTGAGCCACCAGGGAAGCCCATGATAAGGATAGAAGGATGGAATTGACAAAGATATTCCAGAAGTAGAAATGCTATATAATGAAGGGTTTTACAGGCAAAGGTAAGAAAGAGTAATATAACAAAGTGGAATGATAAGCCACTTGTATTAGTTAGCTACTGCCACCAAACACCCCAAAACTTAGTATCTTAAATTATAATGATGTATCATTTCTCCTCATCCTGTAAGTTAACTGGGCAGATCCTTTGCTGGTTTTCCCAGGGTTAATTCATGTGGATGCATTCAGCTGTAGGAATTGATGGGTTGCAAGTTCCAAGAGAGCCTCACTTGCAAATCTTGCTAGTGGCTGTGAAGATTCTGTTATACTCAACATGCCTCAACTCAGCCTCTCATCATCCAAAAGGCTAGACCAGTTTCTTTAACTGACAAATTCAGGAGCATTCCAAGAGTTTGAAAACAGAAGCTGTAAGGCCACTTGAAGCCAAGGCCCTGAACTTGCATTAGTGATGTCTTTCCTACCATACTCTTTGACACAAAATGAAGCAGAAAACTATTTCACATTCAATGAGGTAGGGAAACACCCTTTATCTCGTCATAGAATGAGTATAGTCCTGAAAAGGAAGTATGGACTGGGATGTGAGAAATTTGTGGACCTTAATCTACCATATACTAAATCATTTTATGAATGGGAATCACCCAATCTGAATTTTTAAGATTCAGCCATTTACCTGGCTATTCTGAGGTAAATGGATATTACTCATAATAAGAAATAAGAAACAGAAACAGAAGGTAGAAGGTTAGTATCAAACGAAAGACCAATTCCTTAAATATTTTTAATAAATATCACTAGACATTTTGGAGTGAACACTGTCATGGACATTGTTACAAATGTAGACAAAGTGGTGTACTATAGTTTGGACTGGTTGTGTGTCTGGATTCAAGCCATGACAGCTAAGAATGAATGTACAATGATAAATTTCTACTGGAAAAGGGCTTTAGAAGAAAATGTCCAGAATCATAACTTCAAAAATGTAATCATCAAGTTCACAGAGTATATATCTACAGTGGAGAAAGTCAAATGTGCTTTAGTCACTATTTAGAAAGTATTGTAATAAAAGCAAAAATGTTTAAAAATGCAATTTATTGTCCATCATTTTTCTCCCTAAATTTCATAAAAGTTAGATTACTACTTTGCAAAGGAACTTTAATCTGTACTGCTTGAAAGTCAAAAGATATTCTTGTGACCTAATTAAAATTTAAAACTTACGAATTGGATGAATCAATTTACAGTCATGAAGAACTGATAATGAGAATGCTGTTTCTAAAGATGGCTCCATTAGAAAGATAAAGGGGGTTGATGTTGTGCGTGATGACGTGAAATGATTTCTTATTCTGCTGCAAGAAGAGGTAATGAATGGAGTAGCTAAGGAAAAGGGAAAGAATCCATTAATTCTAAATAAAGAATTACAGAGAGTTGAGATGAATAAAGACTTTTGGAAAAGCAATTCAAAAAAATGCTGGATCCTTTCAATTATCCAGTTACCAAAGCACATCTATTTTTAATAATAATCCCAATATAGGTGAGAGTATATAGTATGACAAACACTCTCCTACAGTGTTGGAGAAAGCAGAAATTCTTATGGTCTTTCTTGAAATATTTTGGCAAGATGAATTCCTAACGTTTAAAAAATTATATTTTTGAGTCAATAATTCCAATTATAGAAGTGGCTTAAGGAAAGAGAGATTCACACATAAAAATATTCCTGGCATTTCATAAAGGCAAAAAAAAAAAAAAAGAACCCAATTGCCAACAATAGCTGCTTAAATAAATAAATAAATCATGATGCCTTAATACAAAGAACTATAGTGCTGCTATCAATTATGAGAGAAATACACTCATAGTGGGGAGGGTACTTATGACTATAGAGGAATGAACAAGTTGAAAAATTCTATTCCCCAAAAAACTACAAAATTGGACAAATAATTGATAACAACATTTAAGGATTATGGAAATTGACCTAAAGCAAACAGCATACTGAGGCAAGTTTATTCATAAAAATCTGCTGAAATTCAGTAAAAACTGTCTGAGTCTCTGATCTTCTGGCCCTAGGCTGTCCCCATCCCCTATGAGTTCAGTCAGAACAGTGATGATACCAGGGTTGTGTTGACTGTGAGAAACAGCAGCTTTATTGCTAATGAGGGCCTACTTGATTTATTGCAAAGGATGGAAAACATACTCAGGGACAAACAGGGAAGATCTGAAGCTCTCTGCTAACCAGAGGTTGTAGTCCCTGTTGGGGTGGGCATTCAATTGGAAGCACAGTTAGAAATTTAACAGGGAGATTCTAGAAATGAGCAAGCCAGGGTAAGGCTTAATAAGCATTCTGCCCATACTTGGCTGACTCATCCAAGTACACAAAAGATCTAAGAAAACCCAAGTTATCTAGACAATCCTGGCTAACTGAGGAACTATATGCTTGTGAACTTCAAGGTGTACAAACTGGATTTAGAAATGGCAGAGGAACCAGAGATCAAGTTGCCAACATACACTAGATCACAGAAAAAGCAAGAAAATTCCATAAAAACATCTACTCCTGCTTCACTGAATATGCTAAAGCCTTTGACTGTGTGGATCACAACAAACTATGGAAAATACTTAAACAAATGGGAATACAGACCACCTTACCTGCCTCCTGAGGAATCTGTATGCAGGTCAGAAAGCAATAGTCAGAACTGGACATGGAACAACAGACTGGTGCCAAATTGGGAAAGGAATATGTAAAGGCTATATAATCATCCTGCTTATTTAACTTCTATGCAGAGTATATCATGGAAATGCCACACTGGATGGAGCACAAGCTGGAATCAAGATTTCCGGGAGAAATATCAATAACCTCAGATATGCACATGACACCACCCTTATGACAGAAAGCAAAGAGGAACTAAAGAGGCTATTGATGAAGGTAAAAGAGGAGAGTAAAAAAGCTAGCTTAAAATTCAACATTCAAAAAACTAAGATCATGGCATGCAGCCCCATCACTTCATGGCAAATAGATGAGGAAACAATGGGAACAGTGACAGACTATTTTCTTGGGCCAGGTTGCATGAATCACAAACTGGAATGGAGTTTGCCAGGAGAAATATCAACAACCTCAGATATGCAAATGATACCACTCTAATAGCAGAAAGCAAAGAGGAACTAAAGAGCCTCTTGATGAGAGTGGAAAAGCTGGCTTAAAATTCAACATTCAGAAACCTAAGATCATGGCATCTGGTCCCATCATTTCATGGCAAATAGATGGGGACAAATTGGAAACAGTGACATATTTTATTGTCTTGGGTTCCAAAATCACTGTGGATGGTCACTGCAGCCATGAAATTAAAGGCACTTGCTGCTTGGAAGGAAAGCTATACAAACCTAAACAGCATATTAAAAAGCAGAGACATCACTTTGCCAACAAAAGTCCATATAGTTAAAGTTATGGTTTTTCCAGTAGCCATGTACAGATGTGAGAACTGGACCATAAAGAAGACTGATCACCAAAGAATTGATGCTTTAGAATTGTGATGCTGGAGAAGACTCTTAAGGGAACCTTGGACAGCATGGAGATCAAACCAGTCAATCCTAAAGGAAATCAATCCTCAATATTCATTGGTAGGACTGATGCTGAAGCTGAAGCTCCAATAATTTGGCCACCTGATGCGAAGAGCCAACTCATTGGAAAAGACCCTGATGCTAAGAAAGACTGAGGGCCGGAGGAGAAGGGGGCAACAGAGGATGAGACAGTTGGATAGCATCACCTACTCAATAGGCATGAGTTTGAACAAACTCTAGGAGATAGCGAATGACAGGAAAGCTTGGCATGCTGCAGTCCATAGGGTTGCAAAGAGTCAAACACAACTTAGTGACTGAACAACAACAATGCTTGTGTAGGGAGACTTGAATACACAAAGTTTTCATATATTCTTAGTTGACTGAGAGGATATGAAATGTGAGCAAAAAAACTAAGGTGACCTTGAGGAAAGTAAAAGCTCAAAACATGAAAACGTCCTGAACTTTGAAATGTATCCCTCAAGACAGACACAAATCCACTGTCAAAAGATGTAAGACTTAATGACTTAAGCTGTTTGATTAAAAATTCTGACCAATGGTTGCCAAATCACTAAGCTATGTGGAAATATGAGTTACCTATAGGAAGTCTGGCAGAGAAAATATAATACAGTACAGTACAATTCAATATAATATGATGAAATTAAGTTATAAAAATGAAGTAAAAAGAAAAAAAAACATCATAAATATCAGTGACTACAGAGAGCAGAGGAGAGAGATACGACAGATATAGTCCAGGAAAGCCACTTTAAAAAGCATGAATAAAATAAAAACAATAATTATTAGAGGAAAAAACAAAGAAAATAAAAATCCAGAATTGCTAAATATATTATATGGGATATCCACTAGTCTAAGAAAAATTGCAAACAATAAAAAAATATAAATGATATTGAAGAAAAATGCAAATAGTTGCCAAAATGTTGAAATCCAAAGACAAAACAAAAAGCTTTAAAGAATGAGTAAAAATGTGACTCTTTATGTACAAGGGAACCTCAATAAGAATTATATTTAACTTCTCATAATAAGCTATGGTGACCAGAATACACTGGGGTGACATACTCAAAGTGCTGGACATAAAGGAACTATGGCACAAGAATCTTACAGCCAAAGCAACTACAAATGAAGAAGGAAAAAAGATATCCCCCACTAAACAAAAACCATGAGAGATTTTACAAAAAGTTCTTCAGGATGAAAGCAAGTGATTCTAGAAGGAAATTTAAATCCACACACAACATCAGATCAGATCAGATCAGTCGCTCAGTCGTGTCCAACTCTTTGTGACCCCATGAATCGCAGCACGCCAGGCCTCCCTGTCCATCACAAACTCCCAGAGTTCACACAGACTCATGTCCATTGAGTCTGTGATACCATCCAGCCATCTCATCCTCTGTCGTCCCCTTCTCCTCTTACCCCCAGTCCCTCCCAGCATCAGAGTCTTTTCCAATGAGTCAACTCTTCGCATGAGGTGGCCAAAGTAATGGAGTTTCAGTTTTAGCATCATTCCTTCCAAAGAAATCCCAGGGCTGATCTCCTTCAGAATGGACTGGTTGGTTCTCCTTGCAGTCCAAGGAACTCTCAAGAGTCTTCTCCAACACCACAGTTCAAAAGCATCGTCTTCAGCGCTCAGCCTTCTTCACAGCCCAACTCTCACGTCCATACATGACCACTGGAAAAAACATAGCCTGGACTAGACGGACGTTTGTTGGCAAAGTAATGCCTCTGCTTTTTAATATGCTATCTAGATTGGTCATAACTTTCCTTCCAAGGAGTAAGCGTCTTTTAATTTCATGGCTGCAGTCACCATCTGCAGTGATTTTGGAACCCAGAAAAATAAAGTCTGACACTGTTTCCACTGTTTCCACTGTTTCCCAATCTATTTCCCATGAAGTGATGGGACCGGATGCCATGATCTTCATTTTCTGAATGTTGAGCTTTAAGCCAACTTTTTCACTCTCCACTTTCACTTTCATCAAGAGGCTTTTGAGTTCCTCTTCACTTTCTGCCATAAGGGTGGTGTCATCTGCATACCTGAGGTTATTGATATTTCTCCCGGCAATCTTGATTCCAGCTTGTGTTTCTTCAAGTCCAGCGTTTCTCATGATGTACTCTGCATATAAGTTAAATAAGCAGGGTGACAATATGCAGCCTTGACGTACTCCTTTTCCTATTTGGAACCAGTCTGTTGTTCCATGTTCAATTCTAACTGTTGCTTCCTGACCTGCCTATAGGTTTCTCAAGAGGCAGGTCAGTGGTGTGGTATTCCCATCTCTTCCAGAATTTTCCACAGTTGATTGTGATCCACACAGTCAAAGGCTTTGGCATAGTCAATAAAGCAGAAATAGATGTTTTTCTGGAACTCTCTTGCTTTTTCCATGAACCAGCGGATGTTGACAATTTGATCTCTGGTTCCTCTGCCTTTTCTAAAACCAGCTTGAACATCAGGAAGTTCACAGTTCACGTATTGCTGAAGCCTGGCTTGGAGAATTTTGAGCATTACTTTACTAGCATGTGAGATGAGTGCAATTGTGTGGTAGTTTGAGCATTCTTTGGCATTGCCTTTCTTTGGGATTGGAAGGAAAACTGACCTTTTCCAGTCCTGTGGCCACTGCTGAGTTTTCCAAATTTGCTGGCATATTGAGTGCAGCACTTTCACATCATCTTTCAGGATTTGGAATAGTTCAACTGGAATTCCATCACCTCCACTAGCTTTGTTCGTAGTGATGCTTTCTAAGGCCCACTTGACTTCACATTCCAGGATGTCTGGCTCTAGGTCAGTGATCACACCATTGTGATTATATGGGTTGTGAAGATCTTTTTTGTACAGTTCTTCTGTGTATTCTTGCCATCTCTTCTTAATATCTTCTGCTTCTGTTAGGTCCATACCATTTCTGTCCTTTATCAAGCTCATCTTTGCATGAAATATTCCTTTGGTATCTCTGATTTTCTTGAAGAGATCCCTAGTCTTTCCCATTCTGTTGTTTTCCTCTATTTCTTTGCATTGATCGCTGAAGAAGGCTTTCTTAATGAAAGGGGGTGATAATTAACAATTGCACAGGTGCATGAGGTAATATTAGTAAATGTCATATAGAAAAAGCCAAATAACTCCCTGCCATCTAGTATAGGCTCATAGTCTAGTGAATATTTTTACTGTAATCTTAAGGTTCAGTTGTTTCTTGGTGGTGCCAAATGCTCTTGCTTTCCAAAAAACAGCTGGAACTTTTTTTTATAACTGCTGCTCGTATGCTGTACCCTCCTTCCCAGGTCCTGACATGTGGCTTTGAGGCTATTGGCTTGTCCTGATGTACCTGAGCCAACAGCAAGAGTTGAAAATCAGGACTGTGCCTTTCCATAGCCAAGCAAAGCCTCTGGATAAGCTTGCCTCTTTTGAAAGGTTTTCACCTTGAAAAAAGTTTCAGCAGTCAAGCTGCATGGCAGTGCAAGGAGCAGATGAGGCAGAAGGAAAAGTAGTAAATCCTCTTGAGGACAGGGATAGAAGGTCTGGGGAAGAAATTTCAGTCAGCCAGTGATTTCCTGCTTATACAATCGTCTCCCAGAGTAAAAGTAGGGCTGGAGGGGTGGTAGTCTATGTATTGCCACTTAAATCTTTTGTGGCATCCTTGGTTTCCCATGTCCCTTATTTCATAGGAGCTTAAAAACTGTCACTTAATTTGTTCGGGACAATTAAGATTCCAAAAGTATCACACAACTGCAGGGATCCAGAAAGTCCTAGGCAGGATGATATAAACACCGGAGGCACAGTATCAAACCACAGGTATGATATCATACCATATCAAACCAAAAGTTCCTGGGCTTTAGTAAAATTGATTCCATGTTAAATTTTAGTATAAATATTGAAAACCTGTCTCCATAGGAAACTATGGAACTGTAAAGTCAGACCACCCCTACATTACTAAAGTGGAAAGACATTCATAATGGTCACTCCCCTTCATGGGTTAAAAAAGTTAATTGAGATATAATTCATATACAATAAAATTCACAATTTTAAAGCACAGAATTAAGTGGTTTTTAAGCATATTCACAGTTGTACATTACCTCTAATGTACGACTGACTACTATCTATGTTCAGAACATTTTCATCACCCCAAAAAGAAACCCCATAACCCCATTTGTGATTGTTAAATACAGTGGATTCTCTTAGGTAGCAAGGATATTAAAGAGACGGGCAGTCAATAGCCCAGTTCCAGAACTTTGCCTCAAACCATTCTCTTCCTTGTTCATAAAATCCTTGGTTCCAAAAATATATTCATGACTCTGTTCATTCACTGAGGATGTATCAAGCGCTTGCTTTTTGCCAGGTCCTGTATTGAGAATATAGCGGTAAAACAGTCAGCCATAATTTCTACACTACTGGACCTTATAACCTAGTGACAGAAAATTTCATCATCCATATTAACAAGGAGATTATTTAAATTATGATAATTTCTAAAGGAAAGAAAATACATAAGAATCAGGGGGTAGCTTAGAATTGGGATTGAGGGAAGATTTCTCCAGAGTGTTAGGCATTTAAACTAGCCTCTCCAGAGTGTTAGGCATTTAAGCTAGCATAGCCCTTGTCCAAGGTAAGGAGCAGCAGCTGCGCTTTGCTGGAGCAGCCATGAAGATACCCGACATCCAAGGTAAGAGAAACCCAAGTAAGATGGTAGGTGTTGCGAAAGGGAATCAGAGGGCAGACACATTGAAACCATAATCACAGAAAACTAGCCAATCTGATCACACGGACCACAGTCTTCTCTAACTCAATGAAACTAAGACATGCTGTGTGGGGCCACACGAAACGGACCAGTCATGGTGGAGAGGTCTGACAGAATGTGGTCCACTGGAGAAGGGAATGGCAAACCACTTCAGTATTCTTGCCTCGAGAACCACATGAACAGTATGAAAAGGCAAAATGATAGGATACTGAAAGAGGAACTCCTGGGTCGGTAGGTGCCCAATATGCTACTGGAGATCAGTGGAGAAATAACTCCAGAAAGAATGGAGGGATGAAGCCAAAGCAAAAACAATACCCAGTTGTGGATGTGACTGGTGATAGAAGCAAGGTCCAATGCTGTAAAGAGCAATATTGCATCGGAACCTGGAATGTTAGGTCCGTGAATCAAGGCAAATTGGAAGTGGTCAAAAAGGAGATGGCAAGAGTGAACATCGACATTCTAGGAACCAGCAAACTAAAATGGACTGGAATGGGTGAATTTAACTCAGATGACCATTATATTTACTACTGTGGGCAGGAATCCCTTAGAAGAAATGGAGTAGCCATCATGGTCAACAAAAGAGTCTGAAATGCAGTACTTGGATGCAATCTCAAAAATGACAGAATGATCTCTGTTCGTTTCCAAGGCAAACCATTCAATATCACGATGATCCAAGCCTATGCCCCAACCAGTAACACTGAAGAAGCCGAAGTTGAACGGTTCTATGAAGACCTACAAGACATTTTAGAACTAACACCCAAAAAAGAGGTCCTTTTCATTATAAGGGCCTGGAATGCAAAAGTAGGAAGTCAAGAAACACCTGGAGTAACAGGCATATTTGGCCTTGGAATACGGAATGAAACAGGGCAAAGGCTAATAGAGTTTTGCCAAGAGAACGCACTGGTCATAGCAACCACCCTCTTCCAACAACACAAGAGACGACTCTACACATGGACATCACCAGATGGTCAACACTGAAATCAGATTGATTATATTATTTGCCAACAAAGATGGAGAAGCTCTATACAGTCAGTAAAAACAAGACCAGGAGCTGACTGTGGCTCAGTTCATGAACTTCTTATTGCCAAATTCAGACTTAAGTTGAAGAAAGTAAGGAAAGCCACTGGAACATTCAGGTATGGCCTAAATCAAATCCCTTATGATTATGCAGTGGAAGTGAGAAATAGATTTAGGGGATTCCTTATGATAGATAGAGTGCCTGATGAACTATGGACTGAGTTTCCTAACATTGTACAGGAGACAGGGATCAAGACCATCCCCATGGAAAAGAAATGCAAAAAAGCAAAATGACTGTCTGAGGAGGTCTTACAGATAGCTGTGAAAAGAAGAGAAGCACAAAACAAAGGAGAAAAGGAAAGATATTGGCATCTGAATGCAGAGTTCCAAAGAATAACAAGGAGAGATAAGAAAGCCTTCCTCAGAGACCAATGCAAAGATAGAGAAAAAGAACAGAATGGGAAAGACTAGAGATCTCTTCAAGAAAATTAGAGATATCAAGGGAACATTTCATGCGAAGATGGGCTTGATAAAGGACAGAAATGGTATGGACCTAACAGAAGCAGAAGATATTAAGAAGAGGTGGCAAGAATACACAGAAGAACTGTATAATAAAGAGCTTCACGACACACAGAATCATGATGGCTCACCTAGAGCCAGACATGCTGGAAGGTGAAGTCAAGTGGGCCTTAGAAAGCATCACTATGAACAAAGCTAGTGGAGGTGATGGAATTCCAGTTGAACTATTCCAAATCCTGAAAGATGATGTGAAAGTGCTGCACTCAATATGCCAGCAAATTTGGAAAACTCAGCAGTGGCCACAGGACTGCAAAAGTTCAGTTTTCATCCCAATCCCTAAGAAAGGCAATGCCAAAGAAGGCTCAAACTGCTGCACAATTGTACTCATCTCACATGCTAGTAAAGTAATGCTCAAAATTCTCCAAGTCAGGCTTCAGGAGTACATGAACCATGAAATTCCAGATGTTCAAGCTGGTTTTAGAAAAGGCAGAGGAACCAGAGATCAAATTGCCAACATCCGTTGGATCATGGAAAAAGCAAGAGAGTTCCAGAGAAATATCTGTTTCTGTTTTATTGACTATGCCAAAGCCTTTGACTGTGTGGATCACAATAAACTGTGGAAAATTCTGAAAGAGATGGGAATACCAGACCACCTGACCTGCCCCTTGAGAAACCTATATGTAGGTCAGGAAGCAACAGTTAGAACTGGACATGGAACAACAAACTGGTTCCAAATAGGAAAAGGAGTTCGTCAAGGCTGTATAATGTCACCCTACTTGTTTAACTTATATGCAGAGCACATCATGAGAAACGCTGGGCTGGAAGAAGCACGAGCTGGAATCAAGATTGCCGGGAGAAATATCAAGAACCTCAGATATGCAGATGACACCACCCTTATGGCAGAAAGTGAAGAGGAACTAAAAAGCCTCTTGATTAAAGTGAAGGAGGAGAGTGAAAAAGTTGGCTCAAAGCTCAACATTCAGAAAACTAACATCATGCCATCCGGTCCCATCATTTCCTGGCAAAAAGATGGGGAAACAGTGGAAACAGGGTCAGACTTTATGTTTTTGGGCTCCAAAATCACTGCAGATGGTGACTGCAGCCATGAAATTAAAAGATGCTTACTTCTTGGAAGGAAAGTTATGACCAACCTAGGTAGCATATTAAAAAGTAGAGGCATTACTTTGTCAACAAAGGTCCGTCTAGTAAAGGCTATGGTTTTTCCAGTGGTCATGTATGGACGTGAGAGTTGGACTGTGAAGAAAGCTGAGCATCGAAGAATTGATGCTTTTGAACTATGGTGTGTAGAAGACTCTTGAGAGTCCCTTGGACTACAAGGAGGTCCAACCAGTCCATCCTAAAGGAGATCAGCCCTGGGATTTCTTTGGAAGGAATGAGGCTAAAGCTGAAATTCCAGTACTTTGGCCACCTCATGCGAAGAGTTGACTCATTGGAAAAGACTCTGATGCTGGGAGGGATTGGGGGCAGGAGGAGAAGGGGATGACAGAGGATGAGATCGCTGGATGGCATCACCAACTCGATGGACATGAGTTTGAGTGAACTCCAGGAGTTGGTGATGGGCAGGGAAGCCTGGCGTGCTGCAATTCATGAGGTCACAAAGAGTCGGACACGACTGAGCGACTGAACTGAGCTGAACTGATAAAATGAAAAGTAGGAACTAGCCAGATGAAGAGTTTGCCTTAAGGTAGGAAAGAGTTTGTTTTCTTTAAGGAACTAAAACCATAGTAATAATCATACTCTAAGTTTCCCTGATTTTTATATGCTCCACATCTCCCAATCATTTATTCTTCTTTCTTGACATCAGCTTCTGTACTTCCTTGCTTGCTCATCCATGTAGACAATATGTTCAGTAGACACATGTGTATCAATGTAGACAATGTGTATCAAATTTGATGACCTTGGAAAATATTCATAAGCATTTTTTTTTAAACCTGAAACACTGTATTAGTTTTGCCAAACATCAAAACGAATCTGCCACAGGTATACATGTGCTCCCCATCCTGAACCCTCCTCCCTCCTCCCTCCCCACACCATCCCTCTGGGTCGTCCCAGTGCACCAGCCCCAAGCATCCAGTATCGTGCATTGAACCTGGACTGGCAACTCATTTCATACATGATATTACACATGTTTCAATGCCATTCTCCCAAATCTTCCCACCCTCTCCCTCTCCAACAGAGTCCATAAGACTGTTCTATACATCAGTGTCTCTTTTGCTGTCTCGTATACAGGGTTATTGTTACCATCTTTCTAAATTCCATATATATGCGTTAGTATACCGTATTGGTCTTTTTCTTTCTGGCTTACTTCACTCTGTATAATAGGCTCCAGTTTCATCCACCTCATTAGAACTGATTCAAATGTGTTCTTTTTAATGGCTGAGTAGTACTCCATTGTGTATATGTACCAAAGCTTTCTTATCCATTCATCTGCTGATGGACATCTAGGTTGCTTCCATGTCCTGGCTATTATAAACAGTGCTGTGATGAACATTGGGGTACACGTGTCTCTTTCCCTTCTGGTTTCCTCAGTGTGTATGCCCAGCAGTGGGATTGCTGGATCATAAGGCAGTTCTATTTCCAGTTTTTTAAGGAATCTCCACACTGTTCTCCATAGTGGCTGTACTAGTTTGCATTCCCACCAACAGTGCAAGAGGGTTCCCTTTTCTCCATGCCCTCTCCAGCATTTATTGCTTGTAGACTTTTGGATCGCAGCCATTCTGACTGGCGTGAAATGGTACCTCATAGTGGTTTTGATTTGCATTTCTCTGATAATGAGTGATGTTTAGCATCTTTTCATGTGTTTGTTAGCCATCTGTATGTCTTCTTTGGAATACAGCTCAAAAAAAAAACAGTGCTTCAAAATAGTGATTCTTCCTACAATACCTAAGGTGTGATAATAGATGTAAATGAAACTCTAGGTCTTTTCTGACTGAAGAACAATTTCATATGTCATCTTCAATGAGTTTCCTGAGTAATTCAGAAGTATAGGTTCTCTTCTTTCTTATACTTCTGGATGTCAATTTCGCAGTGAAAGGACCTTAAATGTGATGTCACAAGTGAACACCATTTGAAAAACTACTCTCAAAGAATGAGTCTGGAAAATATGAAACATGTATTCATGCACTTGCTAGAAATGAATAGAAATGAAAAACATGCACTGTTGCACACATATAAGCTGACATACACACATATGCACATACTAAAAAGCCCCTGCTACTCAGGGAAGGGGAATAGCTAACTTAAAGCAAAAAATCTAGAAAGAACAACAAAGCTGTTTGCAGAAACAATTTCGGGTTGCTACAGATGCCTGAGATGAGTAGGGATATAAAATTAGTGAACTCTGTATGTCTATGTGGGAGTGGCAAGGGATATTTGTTTACATTTATAACTTTTTTTAATATAGCACCTAATCCTTATGCCAACAATTATACTTCCATGTATTATATACTTTCCTCAATAAATATTTTCAAGAACCCCACATGTGTAAACCGCAATGCTGAGTTAAGGAAAACACTATATCTGTGATTTGTTAACTTCCACAGAGAAGCCTTCCTGAACTCTTAGACATGGTAAAGTCCCCCCATTTCACACTTTCACAGTGGCACCAAATTTCCCTGTCATTACATTCATTGTACTGTACTGCACTTACTTCTTCAAAGTCTGTCTTCCCTACTAGGCTGTAAGTGACTTGAAGTAATGCATAAATAAATGCTAAGAAATGAGAGAGAAGAAAAAAAAGTGAGACCCTAATTGTGAGGGGCTTGGCTTCTTGAAGTGATTTCTAAAAGATCCCTCTTGGTATAATGCTACCTTTTTGTTTATTCAATTTAGAAAGCCTTTGGCCTACTGACTCATTTGATTTTAGAAAAGTTCATGGTACACTGCCGAATGACTGGAAACCTGATCATTCTAGTGTCAAATCATTGAATGTCTCCTCTGTGCCAGAAATACTGGCAGCACAGCAACAGAACAACATAAAGGAATAGTACGTACAATGCAGCTAGGGAAGAGTCTAAGAGGGGGAGTATAAGGCGATATGAGGTTTCATAGCAGGGGCACTCAAACGAGACTAAAGTGTGCTCTGCTAACTGAATGTTGTTCATTATGCTTACACATACCTATGAGCAATAATAGTAAACCGGAAATTAAAACCATTAGCCTAGCATGCTAACCAATTAATACATTTCTATCTGGCCTTGATACCCCTCAGAAAAGTCCTATGAATGAAGGGAAAATTGTGCTAGCAATTTTTTAGAAAAAAAAAATGCCTCTGTACTTTTTTTTCTATCCCTAGAGGTACTTAGTGATCATGAGTCTTGATACTTTAAGTATAATATGGAAAAAGTAGTCTCTCAAACTGAATTCTCACCTTTCAAACGTTTTCAGGTTCTTTCAATAGATCACTTTCCAACAAGCAATCTGTACTAACTTCAGGAATTGTGTCAAACACCGACTTGGTATTAAACTGGGGGAAAAAAAATAACAGCTATGGAGAACCCTGGGCTCATGTAAAATATTGCCTTTTGTAGAGCACTGTGTGTGCTTCCACGCTTTCTCACTCGCTGCACATATGGGCCTCTGGTTGAGGCAAGAGGAAGGGATAGTTTTCAAGAGATCATTAAATCATGGTAAACATTCACAGATTTCTCCGTTCCTCTCCATTCATCTGCATCACCATGTGCCCAAAGCTGTTTGTTTTTCATGTTTCTGGGAATCAAGCATCATGTCTTGGTTAACAGTCCATGTCATCACCTCCCAGGAATGAAACTTTCCAAATCAAAGAAAAATTTAAATGATGCAGCTGAAATGAAGAAAATTCTAGGACTAATTTGTGATGGAAACACATTCATATAAATGTATAGTCTTGAAAGAAATTACAGTGTAATTATTCCAAATGTTAAAATTTTAAAAACCATGATTTGGTGCGAATTAAATTTTAAAGACATTGTAAACACCAACAAATCGAAATACACAAACTAAAACAGTATGAAAAACTCAAATGATTGTTTAAAATATACAGCTAATCTGTACTTTCTGTATATCTAAATGGGAATAATAAATATGGGCATTCCATTTTTGATGATGAATCTTTGGTCTTCGAGTTTTGAAATATAAACTTTATGGAGAAACAAGGAAAGCAGATGCATATATTTATAAATGCATATGTATTTGTGTGTATGGAGAGATAAAAAGGCCTTCTTAAATGAAAATGCAAAGAAATAAAGGAGAACAATAGAATGGGAAAGACTAGAGATCTCTTTAAAAAATTGGAGATACCAAGGGAACATTTCATGCCAAAATGGGCACTAGAAAAGGCAGAAAAGGCAAGGACCTAACAGAAGCAGAAGAGATTAAGAAGAGTTGGCAAAAATACATAGAACTATTTAAAAAAAAATTCTAAATGACCCAGATAACCACAATGCTGTGGTCACTCAGTGACGTAGAGTGTGAAGTCAAGTGGGCCTTAGGAAGCATTTCTATGAACAAAGCTAGTGGAGGTGATGCAATTCCAGATGAGCTATTTCAAATGCTAAAAGATGATGTTGTGAAAGTGCTACATTCAATATGCCAGCAAATTTGAAAAACTCAGCAGTGGCCAAAGGATTGGAAAAGGTCAGTTTTCATTCCAATCCCAAAGAAGAGCATGCCAAAGAATGTTCAAACTACCCTACAATTGCACTCATTTCACATCCTAGCAAGGTAATTTTCAAAATATTTCAAGCTAGGCTTCAGCAGTACATGAACCAATAACTTCCATATGTACAAGCTGGGTTTAGAAAAGGCAGAGGAACCAAAGATCAAATCGCCAACATTCATTGGATCATAGCAAATGCACGGGGATTCCAGAAAAAAACATCTACTTCTACTTCATTGACTATGCTAAAGCCTTTGAATGTGTAGATCAAAACAAATGGTGGAAAATTGTTTAAGAAATGGCAATACCAGACCCCTTTACCTGTCTCCTGAGAAACCCATATGAAGGTCAAGAAGCAACAGTTAGAACCAGACATGGGACAACAGACTGGTTCAAAATTGGGAAAGGAGTACAACAAGGCTGTATATTGTCACCTTTCTTATTTAACTTATATACAGAGTATATCATGCTAAATGCCAGGCTGGATGAAGCACAAGCTGGAATCAAGATTGCCAGGAGAAATATCAACAACCTCAGATATGCAGATGATGTCACTCTAATGGAAGAAAGCAAAGAAGAACTAAAAGTGGCTCTTGATGAGGGTGAAAGAGGAGAATGAAAAAGCTAGCTTAAAACTCAACATTCAAAAAACAAAGATCATGGCATCCGGTCCCATCACTTCATGACAAATAGAAGGGAACAAAGTGGAAACAGTGACAGACTATTTTCTTGGGCTATAAAATCACTGCAAATGGTGACTACAGCCATGAAATTAAAAGATGCTTGCTCCTTGGAAAGAAAGCTCTGACAAACCTACACAGCTAATTACAAAGCAGAGACACCACTTTGCCAATGAAGATCCATCTAGTCAAAGCTATGGTTTTACCAGTAGTCGTGTACAGATGTGAGAGTTGGACCTAAAGAAGTCTGAGCACCAAAGAATTGATAGTTTCAAATTGTGCTGCTGGAGAAGGCTCTTGAGGGCCCCTTGGACAGCAAGGAGATCAAACCAGTGAATCGTAAAGGAAATCAACTCTGAATATTCACTGGAAGGACTGATGATTAAGCTGAATTTCTACTACTTTGGCCTTCCTGTGAAGAGCTGATCCACTGGAAAAGACCCTGATGGTGGGAAAGATTGAAGGCAAAAGGAGAAGGGGGCAGAAGAGGATGAGATGGTTAGTTAGCATCACCGACTCAATGGACATGAATCTGAGCAAACTCTGGGAGATAGTGGAGGACAGAGGAGCCTGGCATGCTGCAGTCCATAGGGTTGCAAAGAGTCAGACATGACTTAGTGACTGAACAACAACAATACATAAACACTACAGAATACATATGTATGCATATGTGAGTATGAAAAGAACTAGGAAGTTGTACTACTTGCAGTGAGAATTTTTAATTATGATTTTCAATTCAAGTAATTGAATATGATATATTTAAAAACCAGTTATGTATACTTTAGGATAAATTTATGTGTATGATTTTTATTGTTTATAATCATAAATCTAGAGTATTACAGATGCTTTGTGTTTCATAGGACAGAATATTTTAAAATGGAAGACACATTTGTCATTTCAGCATTGTGCCTGGTAATACTGTCAAAAGACACAAAATTTGAGAATCTTTCTGATGTTAGTGTTTTGCTATATAGGACAACATAATTCTAATGTTGTAATTGAATAAAATGTCATTCAACTTCAGAATATGAGGCAAACAGCCCCAAGTTGCAAAAGGACAGAACTAAGTGTGGTAAGCCAAGACATTTATGTGACCCACTACACATTAATGGGAGTTCTGTCACAGACTAATGACAGATTGCCCTTTAAATCTTTTTAAATTATTCATATGTATACATGGAATAAATACAGTCAGGTGGCTTCTTCAGTGATGTGTTTATATATGATATGCCATGAGTGTTTTGTAATTTCATTTTTGCTACTCAGCTTCCATTTTCCTTCCTTATTTCTCTGAGTGTTATGTTAAAGTGTTATATTAACAAGAGAAAAGTGTTATGTTAAAAAGACAACTGGGTAGGCACTGACATATATTTTCCTGTTATGAACTAGAACAGTTATATCAGAAAACCCTGACTCTTAAACTGGCTTAACCATAAGAAAAGGCATTACTTCTTACCGCAAGAAATCTTGAGGAAGTGCCAAGGATTGGCTCAACTTCTTAGCAATTCTAGCTGTCCTCTTCCCTAAGCTGCCCTGCTTCCCTTGGGATAGGAGCAATATGTCAGATCAAAGCATCACATCCAGACAAATCAACACCAAAGGAAGAAGAGGGACCATCTCTCTGTATCTCCTTTAAAAGAGGGAAATCCTTGCTAAAGACTTCCTGGCCAGAAGACCAGGCCCCACAAGTCTCATTGGCCAGCACTAGATCACATGTCTACTCCTGATGATCACTGACAGGGGAACTGGACCTACTCTGGGAACTTTAGATCATCAGGCTCTACTCCTGAACAGACAATAGGTTGGCCATCTTCTGTCACATTACATGGGGTTTCACTGGTAGCTTAGATGGTAAAGTATGTGCCTGCAATGCAGGAGACCCAGGTTTGATCCTTGGGTCAGAAAGATCCCCCAGAAAAGGCCATGGCAACCCACTCTAGTATTTTTGCCTGGAGAAGTCCACGGACAGAGGAGCCTGGCAGGCTACAGTCCATGAGGCCGCAAAGACTTAGACACAACTGAACGACTAACACACACCATGTTACATGGGATGAAGGATAGATCTCTGAACAAACTGATAGTGCTTTTGGCAAGAAATAAGGAAGGAAAATGGAAGCTGAGTAGCACAAAGACTGGAAAACACTTCATAGAGTATTCTGAGTAGCAAATTAAACCATATATTACATAAAATCCATCCTTATGTGTCTGAAATAAACACTAAATAAAAGCTTCTGATACCTATCATTTTTGTCATCGTTGTTAAACTCTAAGGTGAAACACTATAATAGGAGCTATGCTTGCATCTTGGGATTCAAAAGGACCCTACTGTTCATAGGAACACTATTCACAATAACTAAGACATGGAAGAAACCTAAATGTCCATCAACAGATGATTGGCTTAAAAAGATGTGTTATGCATATACAATGGAATATACTCAGTCATTAAAAAGGGAATGAAATAATGCTGTTTGCAGCAACATGGATGGACCTGGAAATTGTGATATTAAGTAAAGTAAGTCAGAGAAAGACATATATCATATGATATCACATATCTGTGATCTGAAATATGACACAAATGAACTTACTTACACAACAGAATAGACTCACAGATATAGAAAACATACTTATGGTTACCAAAGAGGACAGCAGAGGAGCATAAATAAGTAGTTTGTGATTAACATATATAAACTCCTATATATAAAATAGATAAACAACAGGGATCTACTGTATAGCACAGGGAATTATAGCCATTATCTTATAGGTAACTAACCTATAGTGAATTATAATCTGAAAAAATACTGAATCACAATGCTAAACATATGAAACCAATATAATATTGTAAATCAGCTATACTTCAACCTTAAAAAAAAGAATATGCCTTGATTTTACTATTTACTATCCCCATGATTTAGACTCTATACCAGGGATTGGAAGGCGTTTCCTCTAAGGGAAAGTAATATTTTAGGCTTTGTGGGGGACATAGTTCTTTTTTGTCACATACTTTTCTTTGCTTTATTTTCTCCAACCCATTAAATATGTCAAAACCATTCTTAGCTACAAGTGGTACAAATACAGGCCACAGGCAGGCTTACCAACCCCTAACTTAATGCAAGTACTCCTTAGCTTCTCTGTGCTCATTATTTCATCTGTAAACTGGAGATACTTATAGGACTTTCTTTGGAGTGTTGTAGTGAGGATACAATCATTTATATGCACAAGTTAGAACTATGACTGACACATGGCATTCAATAAATACTAGTTATGGGGGTTATTGTTATTTCTGTGGTGGCTGTTGTTTTGATGCACCACACATATTCATCCATTAACTGACATATTCAGACACAAAACACAACAAAAACTGCAACCAAGTACATTAGAGGCAAATAAAAAATTTGGGGGGGTTGTTGATGTTCAGTCCCTCAGTCGTGTCTGACTCTCTGTGACCCCATGGACTGCAGCACACCAGGCTTCCCTGTCCTTCACCATGAGTTTGCTCAAACTCATGTCCTTTGAGTTGATGATGCCATCCAACCATCTCATCCTCTGTTACCCTCTTCTCCTTAAGGTAGATAGATAACAAGTGACACAGAAATGGCTTCAAGTGAGAGGAAGCTCAGCATAGTACTACAGCATGCATTTCTGAGTCAGTTAGACCTGGGTTCCAATTCTGCATCTACCTTTTTACAGCTGTAGTGACCACAGGAAACTTCTTTCACCTCTCTGTGCCTCACTTTCCTCCTCTACAAAGACGAGATGCTAATAAGACCTGCCTCATACGACTGATCTGAGCGCTAAGAGAAGATGCATATCAGGAGACTGGCAAGTCACAGGAGCTCAATACAGGGCAGTTCTATCATTTTTCACTTCCTTTTCATTTATACTAAATCCTTCTGAGACCATGTCTCCAAAGCAGCCAGTTAATTACTCAGGGAAAAATAGCAAGGGCTTAATTGTGATTTGAAGACTTTTTTGACTGCCATGACCAACTCAGTAACTCAGAACAACCAATGTATGCAGAAAAACAAGAACTGAGTGGTTAATTAAGCCTAAAATGTTGGTCCAATAGCCCTGTGTATACACACAGCTCAATTATGATCTCTTTCAGTTATCTACTGCCTTTCTTAATATATCTGACAGAAAATGATTGAATTTTAATTATTCAATTTTAAAGTTTATGCCCAGAGGCTACCAAGCTTCAATTTAGTCCTGCTACTGAGTTGATTGGGCATTGCCACCCCTATCAAGCTAGCACTAGATTTCCCCTTCTTGTACTAGGTGTCTGCTAATACAGATACTAATCTGAAGCAAATTTTCAGGCTCCTTCTAGAAGCCACCCGTCTCTGCAAAAAGAAGTCAAATCATACTATGGATATGATGAGCAGCTTAAAGACATGGAGAGAAGGATGCCATTTATAAAGAGATTGAAAGGAGATATGCATAGTTCTGATTTTCTTTCAAGTGCCAAATTTGAGTTTTAACAAAATATGGACATTTCAAGACTACCTACTATGCACCACAATAGTTCTGAGAATTGAGACACAGAGAGGCCAAGCAACTTATTCAAAGTATTGTTGTTATTTTTTAATTTTACCTGAATATAGTTGATTTACAATGTTTCTGTCACTTTCAGGTGTACAGCAAAGTTAATCAGTTATGTATATACATATATCCACTCTTTTTTTTTAGATTCTTTTTCCATATTACAGAGTATTGAGTAGCGTTCCCTGTGCTATAGGGCAGATTCGTATTAGCTGTCTATTTTATGTATATGTCAATCCCAATCTCCCAATTTATCCCTCTCCATCCTGGTAACAATAAATTTGTTTTCTACATCTGTGAGTATATTTCTGTTCTCTTGACTTTGTATTTTAAATTATGTTTCCTGAACAGAATCATCTACGTTGATCATTTTACTCCCTCAAAAGTTGTCTCTTAAAATTCTTATTGCACTTTGCTATTGAAGTTTTTTCCTCTGTTACAGTCTTACAATTCAAAAACACATGATTTGCTAATTCCATATAATATTGAATACATTATTGCCAGCATGCTGTATTACATTAAGCCAATTTGCAATCATAAATACTTGAAAATTTATAAATACTAAAGTTTGATTACCTTCCATTTGAAATTGCTCTTTTTGCAGAGGTTCATTTCAGCCTTTCATTCTTACACTTACTGTAGCTAGGTTTTTTTTACAAGCTTAAATGCATTTAGAGTCTAGGCAGATACGCTAAATGAGCTAAACAGGCCAGATATAAGACAATAAGGAGTGGTGGAGCCCACAGTGAAAGGAAAGGAAGCCTTACTGAATGATATTTAAAAAGAGAAAGAAAAAGTAAGGACAGTAAAACACTGTTCAGACCACATCAATATATATGTGCTGGGACTTCCGTGGTGGTCCACTGGTTAAGAATCTGCCTGCCAATGCAGGGGACATGGGTTCAATCCCTAGTCAGGGAGGATCCCACATGTTCCAAGGCAACTAACCCCTTGTGCCACAAATACTGAGCCTGCACACACTAGAGCCTATGTTCAGCAACAAGAGGAGCCACTGCTCTCCAGAACTAGAGAAAACCTGCATGCAGTGACAAAGACCAAACACAGGCAAAGATAATATATATATATACACACACACATATATGTTGTTGTTTAGTCACTCACTCATGTCCGATCTTTGCAACCCCATGGACTGCAGCACGCCAGGATTCCCTGTCCTTCACTATCTCCCAGAGTTTGCTGAAATTCATGTCCATTGAGTTGGTGATGTCATCCAACCATCTCATCCTCTGTCTCCCACTTCTCCTCCTTCCTGAATAGATATACTGGTAAATTCCTCATTTTTCAGATCATGCTTTAATAAGTATATGGGGTAGGGGTTTTCATGGCATGGATAGTGTCCGCTCTAACCAGAGACTATCCTATCTTGGCATCTTGGCAGAAGGGACCCTATTTATATTTACATATATAAAATCCTAGAGTTATGAAAATAACAGACTTATGGGGAAGAAGAGTTTGGCTCTAGAGCTGGGCACCGATATGGTTAGAGCATCCAAACCACAACATTCAAGGGGGTATGATTAATTCAGTCAGAAGTGATCTCTATTGATAGTCAGTAAGGCCTGATATTGGAGAAGGAAATGACAACCCACTCCAGTATTCTTGCCTGGAGAATCCCATGGACATAGGAGCCTGGCAGGCTACAGTCCATGAAGAGTAGGACATGGCAGCAGGCATTTTGAGGTGTAGAGAATCAGACCAGTCTGCATGCTGGAGGTGGGGGTCCATCTGGTTGAAAATTAGGCATGAAGGAAACTAGATCCAACCCTTCAAGGAAGTTGGCTCACATGAAAGTAATAGTGCATCAGGGTTCTGCACAGGTTTCTAGGGATTCGGTGTACAGATTTTTCAAAACAAAGAAGGAACACTGTGGTATGGGCTGGACCTAAAGAAAAGAGAAAGGGAATGGCTATGAAGCCATGGGTGTACATGTACCCAAGACATATGAGGTACCACAATTAAGACAGCAATACCGAGTCTAGATCCTACCCAGCTATAGAGGTGAGATTCCTGACATCCTGCCAGGCTAGTTCATTAGACACTCAGAGATTTGCTGGAGTTAAACCTACCACCTGGAAGTATTAGAGGAGCAACCAAGTGGGGCTGGAGCTGGGAGAGTTAGAGAATGACAACCCCTCAGCTGCATCAATGCAGCTGTTCCTGCTTGTTCCTGCTGTTCACCTTGGTGAAAACGCTATCTTTGTCTTCTGATGCACACAAGAAAGGAGCCTCCTTTCTCTGGTTCTATTTTTCCCTCAAGGTCCTCTACAACCCCCAAGACACAGTCCAACAACTGCCTCACATGCTAGCTTGGAAGGAGAAACTGCTATTGGTGACCTGGTCTAGGCTTACAGAGATTGATCCAACTTTAATGCTGGGCTCTGAGGAATGCAGTGTTCAGTGAATATGGTAAACAGGGATAATGAGAGCCAGTGATGATACTGACAGTGCTTTTAATATACCAGGTAGGGCACAAGAAGACTAGCCCCCAGGACATATTCTGCATTCAGATAGAAAGAAGGTAAGGTCTTAGTGCTGAGTAGTGTTTGGCACAGGATCCGAGCTAGCACCTGAGAACTGACGACAGCGTCCAGCTAGTAGATGACCAGAGGGACTGGCAAAGATCAAGTAGAGAACAAGGGTCCCATCAAAGTGCAGAGGGGGTTTGGAGCACAGGTCCAGAGGGATTAATTAGTTATGAAGGATCTGCAGTGGATGCCCCCATGTTTATGGTGAGGTGGATATCTGGTTGCTCAGAACAGCAAGACTAGTTCCAGACTCCAGCCTCTGACATGAGTAGGGTTCCTAATATCCTGCCAGTTTGGATCAATACTGCAATATTGGCCCATGATCTGGGTGGCACAAAGCCTATAGTTTGATGAAATAGCATCTGTAGCTGAGTAGGGCTGGGGAAGTCACGGCTTGACCCTTTGGTAGAGTACTTAGCATAATTATGAAAATTCATTTGCTAGCACATCAGTGTATCCCTAGACCTTACTATATTAGGAATTAGAGAAAATTGCATAGACCACTGCACTTTACCCTTAGCCTTCAATGCCTAAAGAAAATAATTATAAATTGAAGAAGAAACAATAAAGGAACCGTGTATCACACTGTAAATTGAATGGACCTTGGCTCGCTGTTATTAAGGATGATTTAATGAAAGCTGCTCTCCAGAAATGAAGCTTTGTAATCAACAGAGAGAGAGCAAGGATAGAAAAGAAATAGTTTGAAATTGATCACTCGACAGTAAGCGTGCAATGAATGAGATCATAGAGGCCAACTCAGAGAAAGTAGGAAACCGAGCCAAGTCAGAGACTCATAAGACAAGGGGAAGCATGGAAATGGTCCCATTGCTCCCACTTCCTCCCAAGCATTAGTTTTCCCATCTGCTTAAGTGGTAATTATCATAGCTCAGGTCTGTGTTTCTTGAACATTTTGATGATGAAATAAATGAGGCTCAGTTGCTTTTCTACTCTCTGTGGTCAATATTTTGAACAACAGAGTCGAGTTCTGTAAGTAGGGACACGAGGTTCTAGCAGAGCACTTCGAACATTACCCGTGAATCTAGTATTTTACTGCACCACTCAGTAGAAGGGAGGTGGTTCCTGTCTGTTCCAGCTGTCTCCTTTAAATGATTGAAACTTGTCCTTCAACAATGACACAGAGAGCCACCCAGGGTGCTTGTGTTCCACCCGGGAGATGCCTAAAGGGGAACCACATATCTATTTGCCTTTGTACTTCTTTCTTATTGCTTTTCTATTTTTCTCTCTGCCCTGTTTGGGGTATGAGCTGCATTTTGCTGTTAATGTAGGACCCCAGAGTGGAGACAATTTGGGATTGTTTACCTTGACTTTGACTTTATTGAGTTGGGAACACACTCTCTAGCATTTAATCTTTTGGCTACAGACCCCAGTGTTATTGCTCACCACCATCCTAGCTTGGGCTACCCTGGTGGCTCAGCTGGTAAAGAATCTGCCTGCAATGCAGGAGACCCTGGTTAGATCCCTGGGTTGGGAAATCCCCTGGAAAAGGAAAAAGCTACCCACTCCAGTATTCTGGCCTGGAGAATTCCATGGACTGTATAGCCCCTGAGGTCACAAAGAGTCAGACATGACTGAGCAACTTTCACTTCATCCTAACCTAGCCTTATTCAAGGACGCCCACCCCATCTCTAGGGACACTGCACACCTTGGCCTCCCCATAGGTTCACCTGGAAAGGAACAGGTCACCATGTTGCTCTTCAGTACTAGTTGGCTATATTCTATTTCAGTGACTTAAGGTGGTAAGTGTTTGTCTAGCTCTCTCTTCTGTATGTGTGCACTCAGTCACTCAGTCATGCCCACCAGGCTCCAGGTGAGCTTATTTAAGCTCCACATGTAAAGCTTAATTGAAAACACCACATGAGCATTTGACTCTGTCTTGAATATTAATGATGTTCTCCCAAAAAGGAGATATTTCATTACTTCCATGGTGGCTAAGAAGCAAAGCCACGCAGTGTTTGCTAGCCAGCTGTTAGCATGCACGGGTGCAGATCAACAGCAGAATCAGCAAACAATTGGCTCAATCTCTGAAACATGTTTTCGTGCCAAGCACATGAAGTTTTAATTATAAGCACTTTGAAATATTCATGGTTATTGAATTTCCTTATTCCCATGCAGAAACAAGATAAAAAGTTCTTTTGAAATCTGATGACAGAAAACACTTGATACTGACAACACATAGTTGTGTAATGCCTAATTAATCACTCATAGGAAATAAGCATTTTGCCCTGAGATGGTTATTACGCCCAATGCCAAAGTATAACAAACCCAAATGTGGCCTCTATCATAATTCCACATCTTCATAAAAACATCTCGTCGACATATGCAAAGATGACTTTCTTTGATGTGGCAGTATTATTAGGTATCAGCATGTTCCATGCTTGGCTCTGAAAACTTCAGTTCCCCAGCTTACCAAGGTCATCCTGTCTCTTCATTCCTGTGCTCACATGCATCTTGGCATGCCCACATCGTTCCCTGAAACTTAGGCTCAGTGTTTCACTTTTCCTTGAATTCTGGCCTCAATGAAATTCAGACATTTGTTCATCAAACAAAAACCAGTTGGGCAATAATATGTGCAGTGCTCCAAACTAGGCACATCGAATAGTGAGAATGTGACACAGCCTCTGCCCATCAGTGTACGTGTGTATGTGCATGTACATGTGTCCTCAGTCAAGTCTGACTTTTTGATACTTCATGGACTGTAGCCTCGGAGAAGGCAATGGCACCCCACTCCAGTACTCTTGCATAGAAAATACCATGGACGGAGGAGCCTGGTGGGCTGCAGTCCATGGGGTCGCTAGGAGTCGGACATGACTGAGCAACTTCACTTTCACTTTTCACTTTCATGCATTGGAGGAGGAAATGGCAACCCACTCCAGTGTTCTTGCCTGGAGAATCCCAGGGACGGGGGAGCCTGGTGGGCTGACGTCTATGGGGTCGCACAGAGTCGGACACGACTGAAGCGACTTAGCAGCAGCAGCAGCAGGACTGTAGCCTGTCAGGCTCCTCTGTCCATGTAATTCTCTAGGCAAGAATACTGGAGTGGGTTGCCATTCCTTTCTCCACGGGACTTTCTCAACCCAGGGGTTGAACCCGCATCTCTTGCACTAGTAGATGGATTCTTTACCACTGCTTCACAGTATTTCACAGTTTAGAGGCCAAGTTGGTCATATAAGCAAACAAGAGTAATACAAATTAACAAGTGAGAACAAATGAACTTATTTATAAGACAGAAACAGATTCACAGATCTTTGAATCAAACTTACAGTTACCAAAGGGAAAAGGGCTTCATGTCAGAAGTCATGGCTGAAAATCTGCAGAGAAAGGAGTGCCTGCTCTAGTATTAAGCGTAACCTTTTTTTGAGAGGGTGCAGTCACTCCTCTATGATTTCTTTTCATTCCTTCCAAAATGTAAACATTTAGAAAAATCATTCTCAGTGGGTGAACCTGGGAATATCTACATCAGAATTATTTGGGACACTTGTTAAAACCTCAAGCCCCACTCCCAGAACTACTAAATCAGAATTTCTTGGGATGGAGTCCAGTCATCCTTTAAAGGAATTCAGCTGCACTCTAGAGTTTACAAACAATATTTCAGAGGCCATCCATCTATCCTATTGAATCCTTTCAACATCATATCCTGAGCTTCCTCTCCCTTGATCCAGCTTTCAAAATCTATTTATATTCATTCATTTTTTCTTTCAATTTGTTAATAAGACTGACATTTCATTTTGTTAATAAGGACCCTAGGTTCATGGATCTTATATTTATGTGGAATTCTAGTGATACATGGGAACAAGTTCTTGAAAGTTCTTGTAATACTTTTGTATGGGTTAAAAGACAAACAATAAAATGCACAAATCTTAATGTATAGCTTGATAGATTTTTACATATTTATACACCCACATAACCAACAAGATCAAGCAATAAGACATTTCTAGCATGCTTAAAGTTTCTTTCATGCCACATTCCAGTCAATAATATCTCCTTCTTTTTCCTATTAAGGCAGCCACTATTCTGACTCTGATCACCACAGATTATTTTTGCCTATGTCTTTATAATAGACTAGTATTTATCTATCTGACTATTTTTCTGGACTTTATGTTTGTAAGTTTCACCCATGTTGTAATATATAGCAATAAATCATTACCTTGTATTGTTGTTTTTCATTGTATGAATGTAAGTATTTATACATGCTACTGTTGATAGGCATTTTAATTATTTACATTTCACAGCTATTAAAAATAAATATACCATTAATAAGCTTGTACATGTCCTTTTTGGGGACTTTGCAGTCATTTTCTTAGGCATATACTCAGAATATGACTGAGGTCTTAGGGTAAATGTATCTTTATTGCCAATATATTTTCTAAAGTGGCTCTGCAATTTCACATTCCCACCAATAATATATGAGATTTCCAGTTGTCCATTATTCTCATCCACTACTGTTATTGTTAGTCATTTTAATTTCAGACATTCTAGCAGATATATAGCAATATCTCATTTTGATTTTAAGTTGCATTTTTCTAATGAGCAATAATGTTGAGCATATTTTCATACATCTTCTGACCATTTGGATATCCTTTCTAGTGAAGCACCTGTATTCTTTCCATACTTTATTATCTTTCATTGATATGTGTAAACTCTGTGTGTATTTTGGATTTGTTTCCTTCCCCCAATATATGTGTTGTATTTACCATGTCCCAGTCTGTGGCTTGCCTTTTCATGTCTTAAGGTGTTTTTTGATGAAAAGAAGTTCTTAATTTTAATTAAGTCAAATTTTATCAACCTCTGGCTTGGCCAACTTCTCTCGCTTTTGATTACTGTATCTAACCCCCTCCCCTCCAATTATTCATTCAAGGCAGAGGCACCTGAAAAACAGGTCTTTGTTTCTCTCAAGCCTTGTTATCATCCTGTTCCTACAAATGAGCTGCTCAACACTCTGGTCTCTCATTTTCTTAACATCCAACATATTCCTCCTACAGTCTCCTTCAGCCAAGTTGTACACATACCAGGATCATCACTCAGAAATATTCCACCTCCAAAGCATTCTAGTTTTTACCAAAATGTCCATTTATTTATTCTTTCTACTGCTGTTTGAGTTTATAAGCACTTCAAATTCTTAGTAACGCCTCAACTTTTTCCCTATCCCTTAACTGAATCCTTACATTATAGAATTGGTATTGTCTATAACTTTAAATATTTTATCTCCCTTGCTTCTCATATAGCTGACAATATCCCAAATTGTATGCATGTAAGTTTCACCTCTGCTCTTACCACCAAATTTTAAAAAGCAACAAAATGGGTCTGATGGCAACACTCTAAAATTAGTGGTCATTAGCATTAATTAGGGCCAACACACTATGTACAAGTCCTACTAAGCTTTCCCTAATCAACTTGATCTTCTTTCTCTATCATGACAACATCAAATCTTCCCCAGTTTCCCAAAACTTCATATCACAAATCTATCCCATGCATTTCTGAGCAGATCAATTTACCTCCTGCAACCCTACCAACATCCATACTCACTTTTTCTTCTTTCCCTCCAGTTAGAATTGAAGTGGTATACCTCCTCCCATCTAAATTATATCACTCAACATGTGCTTGTGATTGCACACTCTCCCAGCTTTTTATTGTTCCCATATTTCAACCTTTCCTTTTATACCGAATTGTTCCCATCAACAAGTACATATTCTTGATTTTTAGGTGCTTTTATTTTTTGAAAGTTTTCCTCCTGACCTCACTGCCTCAGTCAGCCCTAATTGTCTCCCTACACAGAAGAACTGTACAAAAAAGATCTTCATGACCCAGATAATCACGATGGTGTGATCACTCACCTAGAGCCAGACATCCTGGAATGTGAAGTCAAGTGGGCCTTAGGAAGCATCACTACGAACAAAGCTAGTGGAGGTGATGGAATTCCAGTTGAGCTATTTCAAGTCCTGAAAGATGATGCTGTGAAAGGGCTGCACTCAGTATGCCAGCAAATCGGGAAAACTCAGCAGTGGCCACAGGACTGGGAAAGGTACGTTTTCATTCCAATCCCAAAGAAAGGCAATGCCAAAGAATGCTCAAGCTACCGCACAACTGGCACTCATCTCACACACTGGTAAAGTAATGCTCAAAATTCTCCAAGCCAGGCTTCAGCAATCTGTGAACTGTGAACTTCCTGATGTTCAAGCTGGTTTTAGTAAAAGCAGAGGAACCAGAGATCAAATTGCCAACATCTGCTGGATCATGGAAAAAGCAAGAGAGTTCCAGAAAAACATCTATTTCTGCTTTATTGATTATGCCAAAGGCTTTGACTGTGTGGATCACAATAAACTATGGAAAATTCTGAAAGAGATGGGAATACCAGACCACCTGACCTGCCTCTTGAGAAATTTGTATGCAGGTCAGGAAGCAGCAGTTAGAATTTAATATGTAACAACAGACTGGTTCCAAATAGGAAAAGGAGTACGTCAAGGCTGTATATTGTCACCCTGCGTATTTAACTTCTATGCAGAGTACATCATCAGAAACACTGGACTGGAAGAAACACAAGTTGGAATCAAGATTCCCGGGAGAAATATCAATAACCTCAGATATGCAGATGACACCACCCTTATGGCAGAAAGTAAAGAGGAACTAAAAAGCCTGTTGATGAAAGTGAAAGTGGAGAGTGAAAAAGTTGGCTTAAAGCTCAACATTCAGAAGACAAAGATCATGGTATCCGGTCCTATCACTTCATGGAAAATAGATGTGGAAACAGTGTCAGACTTTTTTGGGGGGGCTCCAAAATCGCTGCAGATGGTGACTGCAGCCATGAAATTAAAAGACGCTTACTCCTTGGAAGGAAAGTTATGACCAACCTAGATAGCATATTCAAAAGCACAGAGATTACTTTGCCAACAAAGGTCCGTCTAGTCAAGGCTATGGTTTTTCCAGTGGTCATGTATGGATGTGAGAGTTGGACTGTGAAGAAGGCTGAGCACCAAAGAATTAATGCTTTTGAACTGTGGTGTTGGAGAAGACTCTTGAGAGTCCCTTGGGCTGCAAGGAAATCCAACCAGTCCATTCTGAAGGAGATCAGCCCTGGGATTTCTTTGGAAGGAATGATGCTAAGGCTGAAACTCCAGTACTTTGGCCACCTCATGAGAAGAGTTGACTCATTGGAAAGGACTCTGATGCTGGGAGGGATTGGGGGCAGGAGGAGTAGGGGACGACAGAGGATGAGATGGCTGGATGGCATCACTCACTTGATGGACGTGAGTCTGAGTGAACTCCAGGAGTTGGTGATGGACAGGGAGTCCTGGTGTGCTGCGATTCATGGGGTGGCAAAGAGTCAGACACGACTGAGCGCCTGAACTGAACTAAGCACAAACTTCTCTAAAAAGTGGTCCATACTCACTGTTTCAATTCATTTGCCATTCACTCTTCAACCAAATCCAATCTGAGTTCCACTTTGATCACTACAATAATTCTACTCAAAATAAGTTTGTTAAGTAAACTCTATTTCATGAAATCTAATAGATGCTTTCAGCTCTCATGCCACTCTGTGTCTTAGTCAAATTCTGGTCAGTTGATTCCTTCTTGAAGGAAGGCTCTTTTTTGTTTTCTTTGACCCCATACTCCTCTGTCCCTTAAATGTGTTATTCCTCACTGATCTGCCCTATAGTTTCTTCACTCACAGGCTTCCTGGATGATGTTCTCAAAGCTATGGTTCTAATCAGCATAGATATTCTGATGGCCTCAAAATGTTAATGTCCAATCAAAATCACTCTCCTCTATACCAGCTTCATACAATTTCCTTTGGTGGTATTTCCCTATTGAATGTTCACAGTCCTTAGAAGCAAATAATAAAACAGAATGTCCTTGTCAAATTGTTCTTTTTCTTGTGCTCTCGGTCACAGCAAAAGGCAAAGCATTCTACAAAAGCCAAAACATAGACCTTATTTTGATCCCTCTTCTTACTTTGCCATCATCTTGTCCCATGCACTCAACTCCTATCCCTTATATCAAACTATTTAAATCTCTGCTTATGCAAACTACTGTCATGTTTCTCATGAACTGTAGAAAACTATAGAAAATAATCTCCAACCTCATCTGCATACAACCATTCTTGCCCTCTTGATGTACATAATGACAGTAATTAATCCGATCTGATCATATGTGTTCCTACTTTATAAAATTAACACTATTTTAGTCTATAATCTACAAATGTAGCTCTTTCACCAAAAATCTATATCTGACCTGTGGATACACTGAGCAACATGGTCAGTTCCTTTTCTTACTGTTTACTGATTTAAAATTAGAAAGTCCTAACTCACAATTATAGGTTGTTGGTAATGGCAGCAAGTATTTCAGGCTGATAGGGATATTAAGATGAAATGAGGACCCATAAATTATGGAGACATGCTTCAATAAAAACTATTATCAGTGAACCATCAGATGCAAAGTTGACAAGCACATTGCACTCAACAGCTGAAACACTGGATATTTCAACTTGTCAGAGAATAGATTCCATTTCTAGTCTCTGGTTTTATTTGGCTCTGAAAAATATTCTACATGTTCTATTAAAGCATTTAAGTGTGGATTTTGACCATGCCTAATGATATGTCATGGGTTTCTCTCTTCAATGAATTGAGGAAGATCTTTAGATTTGAGGAAACAGCCAATTTGGGGGAATATTTTTGTAATCCATTTGCATTTAAAATATTTTGATAGGTTATCCACAGTATTGTAAATAATGATATTTTATCCATGAAATCATAGGTTTAGGCTCTTCAAGATACTTGCATATATCACTCTTCTATTATGAAGACAGTTTTACCTTCTCTTTCCCTTAAAAACTCATATATACATATGTGTTCTCAAGAGCAGTCATACTTTGCTATATAAGATGTTATTTTTAGACCATTTCTGTACAGAGCATTCAAAAAATGCATTCAAGGTCCACCATTTTATCACTTACAAAATTTTCACCAAGTCAGTTTTAGGAGGTATAAAGGTAAACCATAGAAATAGTTCAGGTTTGGTTCCAGACCATTGCAATAAAGTAAATATTGCAATAAAGTGAATCACACAGATTTTTAAATTCCCCATTGCATGTAAAACTTACATTCACACAGTACTATAGTCTGTTATAATAGGTATGCAATAGCATTATGTCTAAAAAGAACACTGTACATATCTCAATTAAAAAAATAGTTTACTATTAAAAAATGATAACCATCATCTGAACCTTCAGGGAGTCGAAATTTTTTTTTGCTGATAGAGGGTTTTGCTTCATTGATGGCTACTGGCTAATCAGGGTGGTAGTTACAAAGGCTGTGGGGTGGCTATGGCAATTTTGTAAAAGGAAACAATGAAATTTGCCACATCAGTTCACTTTTCCTCTCATGAAAATTTATCTGTAGCATGCAATGATGTAAGATAGTATTTTATCTGCAATAAAATTTCTTTCAAAATTGGAGTCAGTCCTCTCAAACCCTGCCACAGATTTGTTGTTGTTCAATCCCTCAGTCATGGCTGACTCTTTACAACTCCACAGACTGCAGCATGCCAGGCTTGCCTGTCCTTCACTATCTCTCAGAGTTTGCTTAAACTCATGACCATTGAGTCAGTGATACCATCCAACCATCTCATCCTCTGTTGTCCCTTTCTCCTCATGCCCTCAATATTTCCCAGAATCATGATCTTTTCCAGTGACTTGGCTGTTCACATAGGTGACCAGAGTATTGGAACTTCAGCTTCAGCATCAGTCCTTCCAATGAATATTCAGGGCTGATTTCCTTTAGGATTGGCTGTTTTGATTTACTTGCTGTCCAAGGGACTCTCAAGAGTCTTCTCCAACATCACAGTTTGAAAGCATCAATTCTTCAGCGCTCAGCGTTCTTTATGGTCCAACTCTCACATCTATACACGACTACTAGAAAAACCATAGCTTTGACTATGCCACTGCTTTATCAACTAAATTGATGTAGCATTCTAAATCCTTTGTTTCAACAGTCTTCACAGCATCTTCATCAGGAAGAGATTTCATCTCCAGAAACCCCTTTCTTAACTCATCCATACAAAGCAACTCCTCAAGTGCTGGAATTTTATCATGAGATTGCAGCATTTTAGTCACATCCTCAGGCCCCACTTCTAATACTCGTTTTCATTCTATTTCTATCACATCTGCAGTTACTTCCTCCATTGAAGTCTTGAACCCCTCAGTCATCAAGGAGGGTTAGAATCAAGTTTGTCCAAACTCCTGTGAATGCTGACATTTTGACCTCTTCCTATGAGTCACAAATGTTCTTAATGGCATCTAGAATGGTGAATCCTTTCCAAAGAGTTTTCAATTTACTTTGCCCAAATCTATCAAAGGAATTATTATGTATGGCAGCTATAGTCTTACAAAATTACCTCTTGATCCATGGGCTTCTTCAAACCTCATGTGCCAATGCCTGTCAGATTCACACTTTTCTGCTGCAGCTTCCTCACGTCTCTCAGCCTTCACCGAATTGAAGAGAGTTAGGGTTTGGCTCTGGATTAGGCTCTAGCTTAAGGGAATATTGTGCTGGTTTGAACTTCTATCCGGACTAAACATTCTCCATATCAGCAATAAGGTTGTTTCACTTTCGAATCAGTCATGTGTTCACTGGAGTAGCACTTTTAATTTCCCTCCTTTGCATTCACAACCTAGCAAACCATTTCCTGCAAGAGGCCTAGATTTGGTCAATCTCAGCTTTCAACATACCTTCCCCACTAAGCTTAATTATTTCTAGCTTTTGATTTAAAATGAGAGACATGCAACTACTCCATTCACTTGAACACTTACAGAGATCATTGAAGAATTATTCATTGGCCTGATTTCAATATTGTTGTATCTCAGGGGATAGGGAGGCCTGAGGAGAAGCAGAGAGATGTGGGACCAGCTGACTGATAGAGCAGTCAGGACACACAGCATTTATCAAATAAGTTCACTGTCTTATACAGGCATGGTTCATGGCAGCCCCAAGACAATGACAATAGTAATATTAAAGGTCACTGATCACAGATCACTACAACAAATATAATAATAATGGAAAACATTGAAATATGGTGAGAATTACCAAAATGTGACCCAGAGACAGAAGTCAGGTAATGCTATTGGAAAAAATGATGCTGATAGACTTGCTCCACCACAGGATTGCTACAAACCTTCAATTTATAGAATACACGCTATATCTGAAACACAGTAAAGTGAAGTGCAATAGAACAAGGTATGTCATTAAGTATTTTCTGTGATTAAAGTACTTTATAGAATAACATTCAGGTGGTACTTCTTTGTTTTCATAGCAAGCTGTCACATGCTATACAGAGAGCTGGTGCCCCTTCAGGGATATTTGTAGTGCAGCTTTTTAGTTTTAATCATTGACTAAATGAGAATTTAAAATTTTGGTCTTCTGCAGTTTTCACTGGGTTTTTTTCTGGATTTTCAGTGATAAATAGAACAGAATGTGATCTAGCATCTCTTCCAGGTGTATGTATGCCACATATGCAGGAAGCTGATTCATATTTCATATATCAGTAAAGCAAAGTTTAAAGAGACCTATTTTCATGTTTGATAGGTATTTGCTCTTCCACTTTGTGTGCTGCTGATTATCATGGTCTCTATCACATTTTGCTCAGATGTCTACTTTTTCACTATGTATAATTGGAATCATTAACATTGTACTTTTTTTTAGTTTGTAGTCTGTACCTTTTTGGTTTACTGTTTTAAAATAAGTTGCAAAAGGTTTAATTTTCTTTAAGTTATCACTTTCTACCTTCAAATAGTTATACACAATTTCCCCTATAATGTAGGAGCTTAAAAATAGCTCAGTTGGTAAAGAATCCGCCTGCAATGCAGGAGACCACAGTTCAATTCCTGGGTGGGGAAGATCTGCTGGAGAAGGGATAAGCTACCCGCTCCAGTATTCTTGGGCTTCCCTGGTGGTTCAGCTGGTATTGAATCCGCCTGCAATGAGAGAAATCTGGGTTCCATCCCTGGGTTGGGAAGATCCCATGAAGAAGGAAAGGCTACCCACTCGACTATTCTGGCCTGAAGAATTCCATGGACCATATATATAGTCCATGGGTTCGCACAGAGACGGACACCACTGAGCAACTTTCACTTTCATTTCCCCATTCTCATCCTTTATGCTATTGCTGTCATATTGTTTACTTGTTAAAAATATAAGGATACAATTTTATTATTTTTGTTTTCATATCAGTTACAAAATACAAAATTAAAATTAGGAAAATATTTTCCCCGCATATTTACCATTACTAGTAATTTTCATCTCTTTAGAAAGAGATCCAATTTTCCATTGGTATTATTTTCCTTCCGCGTGAAGAAATTCCTCTCACCATTCCTTGTAGTGTAGGCCTGCTGGAGATAAATTTTCTCTCCTGTAGGTTTTCTGAGAATGTTGTATTTAACATTCATCTGAAATATATTTTTCCTTGATATAGAATATTGGTCACCAGACATTTGTTTCTTAGTACTTTAAAAATGTCACTCATCTCTGTGGTGAGAACACTATAGCCATTCTTATACACTTTCTTTTTTTTCCCTCTGACTTGTTTCAATTTTTTCATAATGTCCTTCTTTTTCAGCTTTAATTAAGATGTACATTGACATGATTTTCTTTATTTTATTACTTTTGGATGTTGTTGAACCTCTTGCATTTTCAGATATTTCAGTTCAGTTCATTTTTGTCGCTCAGTCGTGTCCAATTCTTTGTAACCCCATGGACTGAAGCACACCAAGCCTCCCTGTCCATCATCAACTCCCAGAGTTTACCCAAACTCATGTCCATTGAGTCGGTGATGCCATCCAACCATCTCATCCTCTGCCATCCCCTTTTCCTCCTGCCTTCAATTTTTCCCAGCATCAAGGTCTTTTCCAATGAGTCGGTTCTTCACATCAGGTGGCCAAAGTATTGGAGTTTCAGCTTCACCATCAGTCCTTCCAATGAACTCTCAGGACTGATCTCCTTTAGGATGGACTGGTTGGGTTTCTTTGCAGTCCAAGGGACTCTCAAGAGTCTTCTCCAACACCACAGTTCAAAAACATCAATTCTTCAGCACTCAGCTTTCCTTATAGTGCAACTCTCACATCCATAACATGACTCTGGAAAAACCATAGCTTGACTAGATAGACCTTTGTTGGCAAAGTAATGTCTCAGCTTTTAATATGCTGTCTAAGTTGGTCATAACTTTCCTTGCAAGGAGTAAGCGTCTTTTAATTTCATGGCTGCAGTCACCATCTGCAGTGATTTTGGAGTCCAAGAAAATAAAGTCAGCCACTGTTTCCACTGTTTCCCCATCTATTTCCCATGAAATGATGGGACCGAATGCCATGATCTTAGTTTTCTGAATGTTGAGCTTTAAGCCAACTTTTTCACTCTCCTCTTTCACTTTCATCAAGAGGCTTTTTAGTTCCTCTTCACTTTCTGCCATAAGGATGGTGTCATCTGCATATCTGAGATTCTTGCTATTTCTCCTGGCAATCTTAATTCCAGCTTGTGCTTCTTCCAGCCCAGCGTTTCTCATGATGTACTCTGCATATAAGTTAAATAAGGAGGGTGGCAATATACAGCCTTGATGTACTCCTTTTCCTATTTGGAACCGTGTGTTGCTCCATGTCCAGTTCTAACTGTTGCTTCCTGACCTGCATACAGGTTTCTCAAGAGGCAGGTTAGGTGGTCTGGTATTCCCATCTCTTTCAGAATTTTCCACAGTTTATTGTGATCCACAGTCAAAGGTTTTGGCATAGTCAATAAAGCAGAAATAGATGTTTTCCTGGAATTTTCTTGCTTTTTTGATAATCCAGTGGATGTTGGCAATTTGATCTCTGGTTCAGATATTTAGTTATCATTAAATTTTGAAAAATTTCAGGCAACAGTTATCCAACATTTTCCCCTTTGGGGACCACAGTTACACATTAGATTGTTTGATATTTTTCCACAAGTCAACAAGGACAGTGTTCATTCTTTTCTTCCATTCTCTGTACTTTACTTTGGCTAATTTCCACTATTGTAACTTCATTTTTTTTTCTTTTTTTTGCTCTACCATATGGCATGCAGGATCTTAGTTCCCTGAACAGGGATGGAATCTCTGCCCCTGCAGTGGAAGCACAGAGTCCTTACCACTGGACCACCAGGGAAGTTCCCTATTGCTGTACCTTCTAATTCACTGGTATTTCCTCCTGAAGTATAAAATCTGCTCTCAAACACTTCCATTTCTGATATTGCAATTTCCAGCTTTAGAAGTTCTAGTTAGGGATTTTAAAATATCTTTTTAATTCTTTCTTGGTTTTGTTTATATTTTCCTTTCATTCTTTGAGCACATTTCAATGAGCTGTTTTCTAGTTCTTGTTGGATAATTTCCTCTTCTCTACCAATGTTAAATCAGTTCCTGATGCCTTTATTTTTCTCGAAGTTATGATTCACATTTCCTGCTTTGTCACATATCTAACCATTTTTTTTGAAGGTTGAACTTTGTGAAATTTTTAATTATTAAGGTGGTTTTTTTTTTTTTGTAAAGTGTGCTGAAATCTGGTTTGGAAAGCAGTTAAGTTACTTGTAGATAAGCATGATCCTTTCAAGTCTTATTCTTCAGTATTGCTAGAGAGGGTCTGTGCTGTGCTTAGTTACTCAGTAGGGTCAGACTCTTTGCGACCCCATGGACTGTAGCCCACCAGGCTCCTCTGTCCATTGGGACTCTCCAGGCAAGAATATTGGGGTGGGTTGCCATGCCCTCCTCCAGAGGATCTTACCAACCCAGGGATCAAACCCAGGTCTCCCACATTGCAGGTGGATTCTTTACCATCTGAGCCACCAGGCAAGCTCACTTAAGACCCGACTTAGCAACTAAACAACAACAAAAATGCCTTTCTAGCCCTCTTTCTTGCATGCTAAGTTGCTTCAGTCATGTCTACTTTGCGACCCCATAGACTGTAGCCCACTGGGCTTTTCTGTCCATGGGATTCTCTAGGTAAATTCTAACTCTAGTACGGTGCCATTTCCTTCTCCATGGGACCTTCCCAACCCAGAAACTGAACCTGTGACTCCTGTGTTGCAGCTGGATTCTTTACCACTGAGCCACCAGGGAAGCCCCTTTCTTGCATAGCTCTTTATTTTCTAGAATTTCCCACAACTCCAGCAACATCAGTGTCTGAAAAACTCAAGTTGTTTCCTCAACTCAGCTAGGTCTCTGTTTCTTGAGTTTCCCATTCCCATGTAATAGATTTAAAATTGCCTCCAGATAGAAATTCATGGAAAATGAAAGATTCAACTTGTCTGTTTCCTTTCTCTCAAGATTCATATGCCTATGCTGTTTTTTGCACAATGTTTGAAAACAGTCATTTGAAATACTTTGCCCACCTTTCTAGTCATTTATAGCAGAAAAACAATGCCCAATTTCATGAGACATATATATCTGAGTTTAATAACTTTCTTCAGTGTTAACTGTATCTCATTGTAACTATTTTGTCATGATGAATATGATTCTTTGTATCTTCTCTGATTTAAGTAATAAATTTATCCATATCTTTCTGGATACATTTATGTCATTTTCAGTTGGGAAAAGATTGGTCTACCAGTGACATCATTATATTTTGCTTGGAAATAATAAATTGTTGATGGCTTTAGGCTACAGTTTAGCAAAATTTGTTACAGTGAATTGCTGTAACTAGGAGAAAATTCATCACTGGTTGAATGAAATCTAATTTTTCAAATATTTATTTCACTGTTTTCCAATCCAGTTTTCCTTTCTTGGTGCTTTAGTGAAAACACCAGGTTTCACAGATTTAATATTTCTTTCTTAAATTCACAGACATATGTTCCATATTCTCACTAAAGTCCAATTTTTTAGCTATGTCTGTGATGTTACTCTGAATTGTACTATTTACATTACCATTTTCATTGCTACTTTTATACTTTAGTACACAATTTGCAGCCATTAATCCATTTTTTGTGTGTGAATTGGGGATATATCTTGATGGATTATTTGCAAGGAAAAAGGCATATATAGAAAACTAAAAATAATATTTAAATGACATGGTACTATATTTCTATTTATTGTTGTTGTTCAGTTGCTAATTTGTGTCCAACTCCTTGCAAATCCATGGACTACAGCATGCCAGGCTTCCGTCTCCTTCACTATCTCACAGTGTTTGCTCAAATTCACATCCATTGAGTCAGTGATGCTATCTATTTCTATTTACATACATATATTTCTTTTTATATATTTACATATATATTTCTATTTATATAAAGGTTAAAAAATAATCTATGCTAATACAAAAGCAATTACCTGTTTAGGAATAAAGAGTTGGAAGTTGCTCCAGTCAGGTTTATGGGATGCTGGTGGTAATGTAAATGGGTACTAGTAAAATTGGTTTCTTTACTTAGTAAAAATTTATTGAATTTTTTGTTCTAATACATTTAGAATTTGTTTTTTTTTAATTGTGTGCATGATATAGATCACAAAATGTTTTGTTAATGACACTCAAGTTCGTTAACCAAGGTAACTGGGACTGTTCAGTGAAGGGCCATTGAGATTAACAGATCAATGCAATCTTTTGGTACATATGAAAAATTTAAAATAATCTAGTAACAATGCAATTTGGAAGGGAACTTCTGTGAAATTAATCTTTCTTTTAAATTTTTATTTATTTTTCCTTTAACACCACTAATCACTTGTGGAGCAGTTAACATTTACACAATTTTCCATGGACCATGCATTAAAGATTTCTGATATAGAGTTTCAGGTACTTTACTTAACTAATTTTGCCTAATGCAGCTATAGGATTGCAAGAATCTAAAATAATCAAGCCCATTGCTTAACCAACAGAATGCCTCTTTCTGAAGAATGCATTCAACATTCCAGTTAAATTTTCTGACAGGTATTAATTATGCAGATATATTTTGTCTGTAGTTAAACAGAGTTAAACAATTTAACTTTTCCAATATAATTTTCTAAGTAATATATGAATGTGATCATATTTTAAAAAGCAAATAATAAGGAAGACCTTATGAAGAGAAATATCCACCTTAACTGACCCTTAACACCTCCATCTTATTTTCATTCATAAATTCACCAAATATGTGAACCACCAAATATTTTGCAGGTAATTTTCTAGAAGCAGAGAAACAGATATGTTGTATCATTATTTATCAATTTTAATACTCCACTCCAGTATTCTTTCCTGGAGAATTCCATGCACAGAGGAGTCTGGTGGGCTATAGTCCATGGGGTCACAAAAAGACTCAGACATGACTGAGCAAGTAACACAAGCATACTATTTATTGATTCCCAGAGATAAAAGATAAGAAAATAGCTCACATTACCCTGGTTTAGTGAAAACAGTTTATGGAAGTTTCAGAATTGAAGGAGATTTTTAGAGTTTGCACAATGATCAGATAGAGTTCAGTGAAAACACTGCAGTTGAAAAAGTTAATGAAATTGATAACATAGCAGTAGAAACTTTTCAAAACAAATACATAGAGAAAAAGAAATGGAAAAAAAACCCACATCATCAGCAACCATATGAGATAACAAAAAGTAGCCTAACATATATGAAATTCAAGTTAAAAATAAAATAATATAAGATTTGGAAAATTAAGGCTGAAATTTTTCAGAGTTGATCAACATTATAATCCCAGAGACCAAAAAAAAAAAAAAAAACTCTATAAAACCTAAACAGGGGCTTAAAGGAAGAAAACCAAAGCACAACATAGCCAAACTTTGAAAATCAGTGACATAGGTAACAGCATTTTAAATCACCAGAGAAGGACTTCCCTGGTTGTCCTGTGGCCAAGACTCCACGTTCCCAGGGTCCTGGTTTCAGTTCCAGGTCAGGGAACAAGATCCCAATGCCACAACTAAGAGTTCGCATGCCATAAAGAAGATTTGAGATCCCGTGTGCCGCAACTAAGACCCAGTGCAGCCAAATAAATAAATATTTAAAAAAACAAATAAATCACTAGAGAAAGAAGATTCATTGAGAGGATAAAAAAAGTTTCAAAATATGCGGGGCAAAAATTGATAGAACTGGAAAAAATAATAAATTCACAATCACAATGGGAGATTGCAACAACCTTCTTTCAGTAAGAGTAAACAGAATATCGTGAAGAAAATAGAATACTTGAAACAACTATCAACCTCCTTGACCTAACTGATAGTTTAGAATCCTCTACTCAACAACTGAAAAATATACATGCTTTTATTTTTGTTTTCATGCTTTAAAAAAAAATACATGTTTGGGGTCATAAAAGAAATGTTGATAAATTTGAAAGCATTCAAACCATGAAACGTACACTACGTGGTCTGGCTATAATTGAATCATAAGTCAATTACAGAAAAATATCAGGAAAATCTGTAATATTTAGATATTAAATAATACATTTCCAAATAAGTCATGGGTGAAAAAAAAGATCAAAATAGGAATGAGAAAGCATTTTGAACTGAATAAAGACACAATACATGTGGGATGGTGCTGATACAGCAGTAGGTAGGGGGAAATTTATAAATCTAAATACCTATGTTAGAAAGGAAGATTTTAATTCAAAGACATCAACTTTTACATTAAGGAATTAGATAAGGAATAACAAAATAAACCCAAAGTAAGCAGAAGAAAGGAGGCAATAAATACAAGATAAACAGCTGGTCATCTGATGAGAGGATATAAAATTTCAGTGTTCTTGTAACTGTTCTGTAAATTTGAAATTATACAAAAATAAGAAAGTTGTTTAAAATACAGGATTTTCCCTGTGTAAGTCAAATGGATTCTTTTTATTATATTCTACCAGTTACTGAAAATCTTTCTCCATTTTCATTTGCTTTACATTTGGACTATGACTTTCTTGTATAGGAGTTTGTTCCTGTTGTTTTCTAGGGCTTTCCCCCTGCCAGAGCTTCTAATTCTCCTTTTTTGGTTGTTGTTGTCAAAATAATAATGTTCCACTGTTATTCTATAATGTTTCCTGTTTTCTCAAACTGCTATAACACATTCGCATACATGCACGCACACACACACACACACACACATAGGTTTTTCTTGTTTGTTCTTGATTTCTAGTAGTACATTATGCCTGAAAATGAGGCCTATAAATTTAGACTTTTTTGAATCTATTAAAGTTTTTTCTTAGTTCAAGAGCATAATTCATTTAAGTTCCATAGACACATGGGGAAATATATGTTATTTGTTTTTTTAAAAAAACTGTTCTAATATCTGTTAAATCAGCTTCCTTTATGCTTATCTAAATCTTCTGTATCATTACTGACTTTGTCCTACTTACTATGTTAATGTCTTTCAATGTAATTGTGTTTTTAATCAAATTTGTGATTTGTGTTTTTAATCAAATTTGTGATTTTTAAAGGCTTTTACCTTGTATATTTTTACTCCTGTGTTGTTCTGAGCATAATACTATTTGTTTAAAATTTCATTGTATCTTATATTAATATTGCTTGCCCTGCTTTCTGATTTGCATTTTCCTAATGTATGTTAAATCACTTCTTTGTTTTTAATCTTTCTATATAATTTAATATAGATGTTTTCCTTGTGAGCAGTACACTTATCACAACTTTCTTTTAACGAATTAATTTCATCATTTCAAATTTATTATAATTACCAACATATCTGGTCTTATTTCTAAAATTTTACTTTTTATTTTCTAACTTGCTTTTTGTTATCTTTTCATCAATGCATTTTTCGCATTCTTTTTGTTGGCACTTATTTCAAAGAGGTACTACATAATTCTGTAACCTAAAATTTGGAAAACACTTACTTGAAATGAATATTGACATATCAATCTACAAAACCTGAAGAATCATCATGTAGCCACAATGCACTGTGTTGAGACTCACTGCTATTTTTATTCTTTCCTAAACTCCTATCTTTGGTTTCACAGATTGGAAATGTTGAGTTCTAAGCAACTATTTTTTAAAGAGTTTATTTTCTATTTTAAGATACTACTCATCATTTTTATTATAATTCATATGTTTATTAGCAATATTCAATTTTAACTATGTTTTATTGTCGCCATTGTTCTTTATATATTTAATCTTTCCCCAACTTGAGTTATTTTTTTCTGATTCATTTTTTATTAAGCTGGAATGGTTCTCTAAAGCCTACAGATGTGCATATCAAAAATGCCTTTTTTCCTTCCTCACATATGAAGGATATTTGTGAGGCCAAAATTATAAAATCAGAGTCCTTTATTCTTATAAATATGTAAATAAAATTCTACTCTCATAGCTTCCTCTGCTGCAGATTGGGTATCTTATAGCCATCTGAATCACTTCCTTAAGTCAGCTATGATTTTTATCTAGAAAATTAAACAAGATTTTGGGTTTATCCTTGAAATCCATAAATGTTACCAGGAGTCCCAGGTTATTGTTGTCATTGCCAATTCTGCCAAGAGTCAAGTGTATATATGCCTCTCCTCTTAAGGAATGTACCCAGAGGGTCTAGCCATCAGCTCTAAGCAGGAATCTAGTCAAGACAGTCAGTTAGCACAGGGAACTCTAGCACTAGGCAGCCAGTACTGAGCCATGGGACTGAGCTGCACCAGCTACACTCTTAGGGGGTGACAGGATGAGATGGCTGGATGGCATCACTGACTCAATGGACATGAGTTTGAGCAAGCTGCAGGATATAGTGCAGGACACAGAAGCCTGGTGTGCTGCAGGCCGTGGTGTCACAAAGAGTCGGACACGACTGAGCAACAGAACAATGACAACACTCCTAGAGGGATTGAATGTGGACAAAGCAGAACCCTAATCCCTGACCATAAATCCTCTGAGGCTAGTGGGGAAGGAAACGATCAGAAATACATAAACAGGAATATACAACATGGATCAAAGTACTGACACTAGAGCATCAGATAACAGTGTGAGGACCAGGCTGAGGTGGCAGTGCCACAGAGTTCCAGCATCATTAAACCTAAACGGGCCCTTTCCAGAACGTCAGTGATCCAAGAGCGTCCAGCCATAAGCAGGGATTAATCTTGAAGGATCAGCCTCAGAAATATGGGTAATATGATCCCCTTTGCCGCTATTTCTTGAGTTTGGACCTAATTGGTAGCTTTTGTTATACAAGGCATTTTCTGTGCTTTTCCTCCTTTTTTCCAGAATGTGTGAGATTAAAGTTTATGTAAACCAGGATCCCCACATGTACCTTAGTTTGAACCTCCTCATTTTTATACCAATAGCATTCAAAGAAGTGATTAATCATCTCCAGGTGAATATAACTGCCAGGCCTTCAAATTTGACTGAAGATATTAACACATATTCAGAGGGAATTGTCCTCCCATGGGAGTGTAGAAATGAGAAAATCTCTGATGCTGAGGCTGAAAGTCAGACACTGGACTGTAGTAAATTCACTCAGGTCGTGCCTCTCAGCAGGTTGTGCTTTCCATGAAAATACATATACACACAAACCCCTCCCTGACACCCCATCTCTCACACACACATACACACACCTCTCCCTGACACCCTATCTCTCTCTTATACACACACACACACCCCTCCCAGACACCCCATCCCTCTCACACACACACCCCTTCCTGACACCCCATCTCTCACACAAAAACACACTCCTCCCTGATACCCCATCTCACACACACCCTTCCCTGACACCCCATCTCACACACACACACAAACCCCTCCCTGACACCCCGTCTGACACAAGCACAGTATACTTTACCAACAATGGATCACAAATGTTAGTTTTGAAACTCACACAGTGGGATATCTTTTGCCAAGGCTGACATCTACAACTCTCTTAATTTGGGGATGGTAGATACTCAGAGTAATAATACTGGGGCCTTAAAAAGAATCAAAATGAGTCAAGTTAAGGTATTGTTAAGCACCCTTTCAAATCATTGTCAGAAGTTTGTAGCCCATAGTCTGCCTTTAATTAAACTCTGCTTGCTCTATTTGGCTATTTAAGTTACATAGAATATGATGTTCTGTCAAATGCTCTTAAGGATAATGTAGAATTTCCCTCCTTAATTTCCATCTTTCATTCAACGTTGCTGTTCTGCTAACACAATGAGATGCAGGAAAATGAGGTCCTTTTCTTGTTGCTTTCTTCACAATATGAAGAGCATGATGCACACCACGCATGAATAGAAAATGAATTGTAAGGAAAGTTCCTGTGAAGGCAGCCAGAGCCCCTACTTCTTGTAACCCACCGTGTCCTTGAAATTCAAAGAGTTAGCTTGAAAAGGTTCGAGTGCAACCCTGAAACCCTCATCCAAAGCAGGCTCTCATCTCTGAGATGGAGGGTGCATTGAAAATCATCAGAAGAAAAGACTCACCACAGCTGTGGGCTGAGATAGACGGCAGATACTCAGCTCGCCTTCGAGGGTCCTTGCTATACACTCCAGGGTACCCTAGACACTGACTTTGCCAGTTGGAGAATGGCTAAGTGGAAAAGGTGAAATCCAGGCCATGCAAAACAAAGAACTGTGGAGATCTTGGGCCAAAAAGCAGTGAAGAAGCCACAGTCTTCATGCTGAAGTAAGATATTTTGTCTAGGTGTTCAATTTAAGGACACAAATAATTGGAGTGTGGGAACAGCCATAAGAATTTGTGAACAGCCTCTCTCTACTCATCAGCATAACAAATGTTTTATAATCTTATCTCTTTTCCATTTTCTCCTCTTTTCTAATTCTCTCTTCCTCTTGTGTAGCATTACCCTTTCTGTGGCTCTCTGGATTTCCTTCTCTGTGAGTCAGATTCATCAGTGACGGGAAGTAACAGGCGTGATTTAGCCTAGTTGGGGGTCATCAAACTAGAACTGTCACTGATCCTTCCATGAAATTCTGTGCAACCCCCAGCACACCTAATCTGTATGACTAAATGCTATGGCAAATATTGACAAAGTGTCCATCGGATCTTCTAGAAGTGACGGAGTACACTGTGCTCTAAGGCTTGTTCTCTTGTGGGTCCATTGTCAGAAAGAAACCAAAGGTCCCTGATTTCTAAGCTGCTGCCCTTGTTAGAGCAGAGATCTCGGTAGATATCCTGGTATATGAGCCTGGGGTTCCAAGTCAGGACTTCTGGATTCTTCCACTCCAAGGTCTGACACTATCTCCCTGAAGGTAACCTTAGACATCTTTCTCTTGGAACTCAGTTTTCCCATGTGAATGGAGGGGTTTTATTATATTGCAAGTGAATTACTCCTACCATCTCACTGTGCCTTCTTCTTCATGTTGTAGAAGATCTTTTTGGTAGGTTTGTCTTTTCTGTTGAGGGTTGTTCAACAGTTAGTTGCGATTTATGTGTGATATTGTGAGGAGGTGAGCTCAAGGTCCTTCTACTCTGCCAGTTTGCTCCTGAATCCTAAACACCTCATGCAAACTAAGGCAGTTGACAAGGGAAATAAGTTTCAAATTCCTTTAACAATCACCACTGGCTGGACATAACTACTTGTGTCACAGTGTTCAGAAAGATTCTGAGTGTCTTGGTTCAACACTGTCACGGTAGCCTGTAGTAACTGCATAATATCCCAGTGACCGAGAACAGAGGTTAAGAGCACTGAATTTGGAAGTAACGTTTTCTAGTTACCAAATATGTAACCATTAGCAGGGTACTTAACCTTTCTAAGCCTCTGTTCCCTAGCCTGTAAAATGAAGAGAATAATATTACCTACCTTGTAGACTTGCTGTAAAGAATGCATTTGATAATTCATATAAAGTTCATAGTACAGTAGCTTACAGTGTAAGGCATTATATATATATATATATATATATATATATATATATATATATATAATTATCTGCATAGCCTTCAGCTCACTTACAAACTTATAGAAAGAGCAAGCAAAATGTCTGCCTTGGGAGTGGACCTCTTCCAATCACTAACCATCCCTAGACCGAATACTTGCTAAGGTGCTTCTCAGCTCTCTGGTTATGTTTTGCGGATACTAAAACAGCACAGATGGAGGTTTTACCACATCAGCAGCTCATGTGATGGAATTTATGGTAGGCCGAAATGGGATGCTGACAGGATTCCTTGATCGGCTATTTTGGTTCAGTTTCGTCATCTGACTTTTGGAATTCTTTTAACTAGACATGTCTTTCCACTCAGGAAGAAAGAACTTATGTTGAACTGGTAGATTATACCAAACTGATTTCAATCTGTTCATTTATGATTAACTGGTTATATCCTTTTATCTATCTAATGAATCTAGTGGGTTTTGTGTGTGTGTGTGTGTGTGTGTGTGGTTTGTGTTCAATTAACCCTTAGAATTCAAGCAATTCTCTCACTTCTCTATAGATTCTAGGGAAATGAGTCATTCAACAGAAATTTTCTTGAATGCCTAGGTACTCAGGCATTGTCATATTCACTGAAGATACAAAATCATGGAAGACATGGTTCTTGGAATGAGAGAATACAGACTCTGAAAGAAATTTGAGTGGAATTCTTGAGCTTTTCCTGTCCTGATTCCATATATTTAACATATTAGTCTTTTATTCTCTAAGACAGGTAGTCCAGCATTCACCCATATCCAATTTCTGTCTACTTTCTGGGCACAGGAGTAACTGAATTCCCACTCTACTTTGCAGCTAGGTGGAAATATGTGATTAAATCCAGCCCATGAAATATGAGGGGAAACAATTTTGTATCGCTTCCCCTCCAAGGCACTTAAGATTAGGTGAAAGTCTCCTTGCTTTTTGCCCTGACATTTGTGCTCTGGTAGCCAAAAACTGAACAGGTAGCATCACACATGGGTCATCCATTGAGCTGTGAACCTACCATCATTACCTTGTCTCATTGCTTATTTCTGTGGGGCATGTAGGGTGAGCCAAATATAAGCCTTTGTGTTAAAACATAAAGATTGTTAACATCGTTACTGCAGTACAGTGCAGACTATGCTTACCTTTTTAGTTTTAAATGAAGAATTCTAACTACAGAAAGAGCAAACTCTCACCTGTGCATATTAAATCCCTTTTCTTCTTTTAACCAAATATTTCAAGTTAAAGAATAAATTTAAAACATCATTTATGAAATAGGGGGCACAGGCTACAACACCAAAGAAAATTCAGTCCTATCACCAAATGTGTCTGTGTCCTATGTATATGTCATACACAGCAGTTCTTTTATACAATTGCTCAGCTTATCTGCTAATGCTAGTAAATTGTATGAATTATTTTTAGTATATTTAGTATTAAGTGGGCACAATTTGTGTTATGATAAATAAATCGTATTCTTCAAATCCTTTCCAAAGAAAATATGCTATTTTTACTTAGACTTGAGAAATAACCTGTGTTGATAATAGAGGGCTTGATTATGAGAGGTTGACTGGAGAATATAACACAACATTGCAAGTCTTTAGATCACAATCAAATCCAAGGTCATTTCCTGTATAGCCTATTGTTACATGTGTAAGAGTAAGTCACTAAAATTGATTTCCCCATATTATTAAAATAGTACAACTACTCATTTATAAATAGAAAATGTCCAAATATTCAAAATCTTTGACCACTCTTTGGCAAAGAAAGAGGTCTACATGTATAAATAGTTTGTAAATGTTAAAATTAAATACCTAATATTTCTATATACTAGTAAGTGATATGATGTTTTTAATTACATTTACAGCTCGTGTTGATTTTGCATGTGTTTGTTAAAGACCTAAACAAATTTCTTTCCATTTCTTATAGTTTAGTGATCAGGTGGGTAATATTTCCACATAAACTCAAACTCCATGTGTAAATAGAAACATACAATAAAATTCTTGTATAATTTGCTTCTCTATATACCACTATGGGCCTCCCAGGTGACACTAGAGGTCAAGAACCCACCTACTGATGCAGGAGACATAAGAGATGTGGATTCAATCCTTGGGTTGGGAAGATCCCCTGGAGGAGGCATGGCAACCCACTCCAGTATTCTTGCCTGGAGAATCTCATGAACAGAGGAGCCTGGCGGGCTACAGTCCATGGTGTCACAAAGAGTCAGAAACTACTGAGGAGACATAACATGCACACATACCACCACATGACTTCAGAGATATCTGTGGAATTGGTAACATTCTAAACTTTTATATTCAAGAAGCTTACAACCTACTTACACATACATGACAGGAACATAAAAAACAATCCACAGCCAAGTTCATACCTTTATTCAAGCCCATACTGTCATGTATCAAAGTAAACCCTCTGCTTACAGGCCTCTCTCCATGTGGAATGTATGAGTTCCTTGAGTTTTACACAGGATTTTTCTCTACTTCCAGCCCATTCCCCTCCTCATTAAATGCATTTTCTGCTATGTATCCACTAATTCCCCAACCTTCAGTGCTCTTCTATGAACAACAGATGTAATATCCAAGCTCCTAATCATGTCCCTCAAGTTCCTCTAAGACTCGGTCCTTGGCTATCCATCCAGAATCAGCTACTCTTCTGCCCCCAACCCAATATATAATAGATATCAGAATTCTGCAGGCAAGAACACTGGAGTGGGTAGCCATTCCCTTCTCCAGGGGATCTTCCTGAGCCAGGAATCTAACCTGGGTCTCCCACACTGCAGGCAGATTCTTTACTGTCTGATCAACAAGAAAAGTCCACAATATGTGTAAGGTTTATCAAAGTATGGTCCACAGGTGTATGCTATGAAATTTGCTTTAGATGTCACCTCCTCAGGGAAGCTTCCTCAAACTTTGGTTAGCTGTCCCTCTTTGGTGCTCATTAACCACCCAGTGTTCATCCTTTTCCCAGTACTTATTTCATTACACAACACTTGTCTGTCTCCTTGTTTATTTTCTCCATAAAAGATGGGAGCTCTCCAACATCACTCATTATCAGAGAAATGCAAATCAAAAAAACAATGAAGTACCATTACACGCTGGTCAGAATGACTGCCATCAGAAAGTCTACAAACAATAAATGCTGGAGGGTGTGGAGAAAAGGGAACCCTCTTACACTGCTGGTGGGAATGCAAGCTAGTACAGCCACTATGGAGAACAGTGTGGAGATTCCTTAGAACCTGGAAATGGAATGGCCATATGACCCAGCAATCCCACTGCTGGGCGTACACATGGAGGAAACCAGAACTGAAAGAGGCACGTGTACCCCAATGTTCATTGCAGCACTGTTTACAATAACGAGGACATTGAAGCAACCTAGATGTCCACCATCAGACAAATGGATAAGGAAGTTGTGGAACATATACACAATGGAATATTATTCAGCTATAAAAAAGAATGCATTTTGAGTCAGTTCTAATGAGGCAGATGAAACTGGAGCCTATTATACAGAAAGAAGTAAGCCAGAAAGAGAAACACCAATATAGTACATTAATGCATATATAGGGACTGCAAGGAGATCCAACCAGTCAATCCTAAAAATCAGTCCTAAACATTCATTGGAAGGACTGATGTTGAAGCGGAAGCTGCAACACTTTGGCCACCTGATGCAAAGAGCTGACTCATTTGAAAAGACCCTGATGCTGGGAAAGATTGAAGGCGGGAGGAAAAGGGGACAACAGAGGATGAGCTGGTTGGATGGACATGAGTTTGAGTAAACTCTGGGAGTTGATGATGGACAGGGAAGCCTGGCATGCTAAAGTCCACAGGGTCACAAAGAGTCAGACACGACTGAGTGACTGAACTGAACTGATGGAATTTAGAAAGATGGTAATGACAACCCTGTATGCAAGACAGCAAAAGAGACACAAAAGTAAAGAACAAACGTTTGGAATATGTGGGAGAAGGCCAGGGTGGGACGATATAAGAGAATAGCCTTGAAACGTGAATATTACCATATGTAAAATACCCAAAACTGGTACTCTGGGAAAACACAGAGGGATGGGGTGGGGAGGGAGGTGGAGGGGGGTGGTTCAGGATGGCAGGACACATGTACAGCCATGACTAATTCATGTCTATGTATGGCAAAAACTACCATAATCAATATTGTAAAGTAGCCTCCAATTAAAATTAATTAATTAATTAAAAAAAATAGACAGGAGCTCTCAGAGAGCAAGCAGTGATCCTGAATGTGAAAATATGAGGAAGTAAAAGGATGGTTCCTTGATTACCATTTGGTAGCTGTAGCCTAAAAATATACAGCCAATGGTGTGCTACGACCAGGTCACGCCACATTGTGAGAGCCAACTGTGCATTTCTTCCCAACTCTACATACAGTGATATCAACTTGGTGGCTTGGCATTGGCTACAGTAGCTGAAAATGTCATTAAAAATGTTAAATGGTGCAAATCATGTTTTGATTTGTTTTTCTTCCAGAGACATAGTTGTTTCCACTTACCATCTCATTGCTACAAAACATTTGTACTTACTTTGGCAAAGTGTTTACTTCAGTTCAGTTGCTCAGTCATGTCCAACTCTTTGTGACCCCATGAACTGCAGCAAGCCAGGCCTCCCTGTCCATCACCAACTCCTGGATTTCACCCAAACCCATGTCCATCAAGTCGGTGATGACATCCAACCATCTTATCCTCTGTTGTCCCCTTCTCATCCTGCCCTCAATCTTTCCCAGCATCAGGGTCTTTTCAAATGAGTCAGCTTTTCACATCAGGTGGCCAAAGTATTAGAGTTTCAGCTTCAACATCAGTCCTTCCAATGAACACCCAGGACTGATCTTGGGAACACCAGACCACCTGACCTGCCTCTTGAGAAACCTGTATGCAGGTCAGGTAGCAACAGTTAGAACTGGACATGGAACAACAAACTGGTTCCAAATAGGGAAAGGAGTACGTCAAGGCTGTATATTGTCACCCTGCTTATTTAACTTATATGCAGAGTACATCATGAGAAATGCTGGGCTGGAGGAAACACAGGCTGGAATCAAGATTGCCGGGAGAAATATCAAGAACCTCAGATATGCAGATGACACCACCCTTATGGCAGAAAGTGAAGAAGAACTAAAGAGCCTCTTGATGAAAGTGAAAGAGGAAAATGAAAAAGTTGGCTTAAAGCTCAACAGTCAGAAAACTAAGATCATGGCATCTGGTCCCATCACTTTATGGCAAATAGATGAGGAAACAGTAGAAAGAGTGGCTGACTTTATTTTTTTGGGCTCCAAAATCACTGCAGATGGTGATTGCAGCCATGAAATTAAAAGACACTTACTTCTTGGAAGGAAAGTTATGACCAACCTACACAGCATATTCAAAAGCAGAGACATTACTTTGCCAACAAAGGTCCATCTAGTTAAGGCTATGGTTTTTCCAGTGGTCATGTATGGATGCGAGAGTTGGACTGTAAAGAAAGCTGAGTGCTGAAGAATTGATGCTTTTTAACTGTGGTGTTGGAGAAGACTCTTGAGAGTCCCTTGGACTGCAAGGAGATCCAACCATTGGCAAAATGTAAATGGTGCAAATATACCATGAAGTCAAGCAAGTGAGATAGCTCAGATACATTAGGATTTGAAAAACAAAAGTAACTTTTTCATCATTTCGAATATGATACTTTCCTAGTTCAGCTGCATGACTGGTTTGAGAGGGATTTGTAATTTTCTTCAGTAATGAATTGCCTAAGAATCTGAGTAGTTGATTCTATGTATAGCAACTATGGCAATTTTGTTAATTTCATCTTCTTAATAACTGTATCAGATTAGTTATATGGGATTTCATAAATATTAACATTTATTCTGGTGAATGCTGGTTGTTATGACAAATGGGAAAATATATTTATTTACTCTTAACAAAAGCATCTAGCCTATACTTAACTAGCTATTGGATTGGCCTAAAATTCACTCAGGTTTTGCCATAATATCTTACAAAAAACCCAAACGAACCTTTCGGCCAACCCAATAGGGCTCATCAGTAAAGAATCTGCCTGCAGTGCAGGAGACATGGGTTCAATCCCTGGGTTGGCAAGATCCCTGGGGAAAGAAGAGGCAACCCACTCCTGTATTCTTGCCTCGGATATCCCATGGACACAGCAACCTGGCAGGCTATACTCCATGGAGTCACAAAGAGTCAGACACGACTTAGCCACTAAAACAACAATATTTCTGAGACATCTTTCCAATAAAAGTTTCACACAAATAGGTCTACCAGATAGTAGCTTGCATAAACTTGTACCCATCTCTCCAGTTGTGTTGTTATAAAAATACCACATGGGGACTACTCTGATCAGGAAATTTTAGTGGAAGTGGTTCTCTCCTTACATGACGTGTAAATACACTCAGTAAAAGAATCAGGTAAAATAGATAATTTCAAACTATGAAACATATAAGAAATCTCCTAAGGGAACCTCAGTTGTTAAATATTTGTTATGATGTACTTCAGTAGTTCCCAAACATCACTAGTGCTGGCCAGCCTAGCTAAATGCATCTGAATCACCCGGGGAGCTGTTTACACATATGTATTCTTATACTCCATAACAAGAGAGTCTAGTAAGCCCTGGTAATCTGAATTTTTTAACAAGTTCCCCAGGTAATTCCATTATATTGATTGAAGACACTAATGGAGTTTTTGACCCTCAGTCCCTGCTTCCAAATATTTTGTTTTAGTTTGCAAGTTTGTCTTGCTTTTACTTTAAAACATACGCTCTCAGATCTGAGTAATGACCATGAAGAGAGGTCAGAATTCATCAGTAGCATCAACAAATGGCCAAAAAGGTTTTCAATATAAACTGCAAAATATTGTGCTTACCCATGAAAACTGAGTGGGGAAATGGAAACAATTATCTCAGTAATTTAGCTTCCCTTCCCCTTGAAATATTCTCTTATGACCTGTCCATGTAATTGAAGCTCTGAGCATCGATTTTTCCAGATAATTTTCTCAATTCTTGTTTTTGAATATGTACAGGTCTTCTTATATCAAAAACAAAAATCAGAGGCAAGGGATTTCAGTGACTCATGCTCTACAAAAATCTTTGCTTATTGCCTATGAACCACTCCTTAATGATTAAAAAAAAAAAAACAGTTGCAAACTGGAGTTTATTGGCAGAAAGGCAACTTAGTGTCTCAAAAAGTATGCATGTGTCAATACTTAAATAAACAAAAATAAATCTGCACTGTTTATATATTTTGCTGTTGTTGTTGTTTAATCACTAAGTCATGTCCAACTCTTTTCAACTCCATGGACTGTAGCCCACTAGGCTCCTCTATCCATGGGATTTCCCAAGCAAGAATATTGGAGTGGGTTGCCATTTCCTTCTCCTGGAGATCTTCCTGACCAAGGGATCAACCACATGTCTCCTGAATTGGCAGGTGGATTCTTTATCACTGAGCCACCAGGGAAGCCCCGTGTGTGTGTGTGTGTGTGTGTGTGTGTGTAATTGCATATGTACCTCTGCTTTTTCTGAACAGAATTTTACTTATCTCAGTTGAGTTTGTCTTCACGTTCACCTCAAGGACTCCATGCAGACTTTAAAAGCAGCAGATGGACTGCACAGGAGCTATGAGTCAATACTCAGCTTTCCTTTGGAATATGTCATTCTCTTTGAACATACACACTTGTAACAGAAACACAGGGGTTTTCTTTAGCACCATGAGTACATAACCATTCTCACTATTGAAGTTGGTTACACATTTTCTTTAAAAGGAAACCCAAGGGTTTCCATGTTCTAAAACCATAGATTTTTTATGCTACCCCTTTGTTGAATGCCTCCAAATGTCATTATAACAGCATGTGATTTTTGTCTTAATTCATAAACAGTGTAGAAATGTATGCCAATAATTGGAATTCCTAGGAGCACTCTATTTCTGAAAGTAAAACTATTAAGACAAAATCAATAGGTAGTAATATTTAAATACAAGAATTACTTTGACTATGGGTTACTGTTTTTTTCAGTTTGGATCTGCATCATTGACTTTATCACCTTGGTTCTAATGTCTTATCCAGAGCCACTCATTTAATTACTTTTTCAAAATGTTCATAACACAACATGGCTATAACTGTACATCTGCTAGTCTGTACTGGAATTATAATGAAGATCGGTTATAGCATTTGATCTAGCATTCCTTTCTAAGTGTTATCATTAATTCAAATTAAAATGCTGTGTTAATGGGCTTCCTGATATAGGTGGAAATGAAGACATCTTTTATTGATGATTTGGGATGATAAGCATAAGAATAGATTACAGTATTTTCACAAAAATTCAAGTCAAAGGTTAAGATAAACAAAATGTTACAAGTATTTTGGAGCTTTAAACAACATAAGAAAAATAAGACATTGGTCATATAAATAAACATACTACAGTAGGGTTGAAAAGCCATCTTACAAAAATCAAGAGCCTTGAGTCCTCACATTGACTCTGATACTACCAATTTATGTGACCTTGGAAAAATCATTTCATCTCCCTGGGCATCAGTGTTCTTGACCATGATATTGAATATCAAATTGGATGGTCCCTACAGTCTTATGGACAGAAAAGCCTGGTAGGCTACAGTCCATAGGGTCACAAAGAGTCAGACACGACTGAGTGACTTCACATTCTATAGTCTTATGGAACTCTAGTGATTCGGATGGTAGGAAAAAATCACTTAAAATTGGTAAACTTTAATGGTTGGAAGTCATTTCAGCAGGACAGTTTGAGGCCACTAGGGCTGAAGACATGAGAGGAAATGTTAAAGATTTTAGTCAAGAACAAGCTGGAAATAATTGCTGAGCATGAGATTATAGAGTTATCTATATTCTGGAATTACAGCTGACAAGGCCCTTAGAATAAGAACAAACATATCTAGAAAGAAGGCTCATGATAGCAGAATTAATGGGAAAAAACACTCAGTTTTAAGTTGATTAGAGACAAACATAGTATAAGACCCAATTTTGATTAAGTTTACAAAACTGATTGTAATGTGATTCAATCTAAAGTGGTTGTTCCTCCTGGGCAGAGGCAAAAGTTGAAAAAAAATTTGACAAAACTTAAAAATAGGTCAAGAACTAGCAAATGCATGGTTCCCATCCCAGACTGTGAAAGTGTGAAAAATGAATCGGAATACAGATACAGAAAATGCATATATAATTTGAAGAAGAGACTCAGCTGAGAAACATGAGGTACAGATTTAGAATCTAGCTCATCTTTGAGATTTAAATACTCATGATGGATTTCCACTGGCTGGAAATAATAGAATGAGAAGTATTTAACAAGAAGAGTCCTTTCAGAAAAATAAATACTTAAACTGTGCTACAGAATGACTTCAATTTAGCACAATCACATATAATGTTTCACCAATTTTGCTTCCCTTCATAAATCATCTTTTTATTGGGTGGGAGAGATCAAGGAGGGAGCAATATATTTCAAAATGTCCCCGGCCAGGTTAAAGACCCACATAGATCCTTTTGATTATAAGATATACTCTTACTTTAGGAAATGTTAAATTGTGAATCCTGGAAACGTGGTAATTGGTCTACTTTTCCTCTGTCTCTCTTTCCCAGATCATTGATTTTATTCAATACCTTTATCCTATTGAATTAGTTTTGGTGAGATAGGGGTCATCGTTTACCCCTTGAATGTGTTCTATCCCAACCCATCTTGAACCCATATTTGAACTATGTCCTTTAACCTTTAAATTATTTTCATAGCCCTTTTTGGTGTCTCCCTTTTATACTATATAGTAGATTTGGACTGAAAACCTGACTCCACCACTAAAAGGTTTGATGACCTGGGAAATCATTTTCCTATGAAAAACTTAGTTTCCTCATCTATAAAATGAACGTCTATAAAATAGTCCATTGGGTCCACAGTTTTATAGATTATATTTGTATCTTCTCATATGGATATCACTTGTAGGCCTTGAGCACTGTATTGATATTTATGCAGTCATTTTAGGGATCCAGTATGGATTTATGCATGGTCAACACCCCAAATGGCGCTAGTGGTAAAGAATCACCTACTAATGCAGGAGACATAAGAGATGTGGGTTCAATTCCTGGGTCAGGAAGATACCTTGGAGAAGGAAATGGCGACCCACTCTAGTTTTCTTGCCTGGAGAATTCCATGAACAGAGGAGCCTGGCAGGCTACAGTCCATGGGGTCGCAAAGAGTCAGACACAGCTGAAGCAACTTAGCATGCAAACATCCCAAGAGAAGCACGGTATTGAAAATAAGAAAAATTAACACAATCCAGGTATTCAAGACACCTATTATTTAATCAATGGCTCACTCAGCAAATACCTACTAATACCCTAGTAAGTGCCATTAGGATAGAGAACTCCAAGCACAGTGAAAAAATAAACAAGAAAGCATAAAATTATAATAGAGTGTGACAAAGACTATGATAGGGATACAGGTCTTAAAGAACAGATACTCTGGGAGCACAGAAAAGAAGCAGAAATTGAGAGGGTTTCTAATTAGATAAAATGTGGGAGAGTATTTTTAAATAATACCATTAATGTATAAATTTGTTTTAAAAATCCATAGCCAAAATGGTGAAGGGGTGGTGGCTTTTTATTTTGTACACACTAAATTATACTTACATAAATAAATATTCAGCAAGCTCACTGGAGTCAATAAATCATGCTTCTTTGAAAGCATCTACCATAAACAAGCCAGAATGCACTAACCAGAAGCAATGCCAAGAAGAGAGAAAAGAGAGGATGGCTGCACTATCACAGAACCACGCTGAATATGTACTTTGAAAGGTACACTAAGGGTGCGTTCATTAAAACCACAAAGAGAACCATACATTATGTTTGTTGGATTTGAGTACCTTGCCTTTTTGTATGATTAATTATTCCTGTCAACTCGAATCTGAAAATGTGGAATGAAAATATAGGGTACCTGTAGAGAAGGCATGTGGGAAAATTCCTACAGATCTTCCCCTCAACCTGATTTTGTAAAACTAACAGACAAACACGTGTCTCTGTTCAGTTTGTTAGCTCAGGAAAGAAAGAAATGGGATCTGAAGATTTCAGCAATGTCTACAGAAGTCAAGTGGAATGGAGTGCTAAACTAATTATCTAATAGGATCTGAGGATGGAGACTTCTAGAAAGGCAGAAGGAACTTAGGTCTGAGTCACCTGGATGAGGTGTCAACAGTGTTTGAACAAATGTTCACCTCTCCAATTTAATTTCCAGTTGATTCCGTACTCCAAAAGCATAACCATTACTGGGTCCTCATGGGGCAAGTCATGTATTAAAATAGTTATACAGATGATTTCAGGCCACAGTTCCTACCTGGGACATCTTTGAAGAAAAGGTGTTTGTTTCCTTTATTTTTGTTAAATCATAGTGTGTGTAGCAGATGCCTCTTATTCTCCATGTCACATCTCCTCTTATATGGCAAAAAAGTGATGTTCTGCGCATTTACACTTTAGAACCTGGCACAGGTTCTCAAATCATGTTAGTTCAGTTGAATGGAAGAATGCCTGAACGAAACTCACTCATATTTTTCTCAAATTATATATAATAATATACATAATTTGTTATTATTAAATGTATAATATGTTATGCTGTTAGCAACCTGCAAGCAAAGGCAGAATCTTAAAAATTTTATCCTTAGCACACAAAATGACCTCAATAAATTCTCAAGGACTGATGAATAATTTTAGCATTCAAAACATCTTTTTTAAGAGAGACACATCACCCCTTAAAAAATATTAGTTCAAATAAATATATATTTAAAGGAATCAAGTACATTTGGGCTATTTCTCTACTTTGACAGTATGGAATCAGCCAGTTTGAAACAAAAATATAACTAGTCAATTCCATCAAATAGCCTAAGGGTTTGTTTGTTTTATAGTGCTTTAACAAAATATCTTAATTTGATCAAATCAACCAGCTATGTCAGTACTGTCTGGCGAGAGTAAAGGAGAATTTTGTTAGATTTCTAGCTCTTTAAAATTTTTTCCCAATACTACCAAAGTTTGCCCTGCATGTAATCAATCCATTATGAGGAATTTTTCTATAAAAATCATTCAAATCTTATTTAATTTTATGATAACAAAGAATTCTGGGTTGAACACTCCTTTTGCACTTTTCTATGCAAAAACTGTTTGGCAAATGTTAATGAAGAATGTTGAAGAATAGTAAACTGCTTGCAGAAACAAATGCTTCCAAAGACATTAGCAAAATCAACTTGAAGATAAACAATGAGTCAGTTACAAATTACCCTTATCTATTAATTAAAATCAAGCTCATTAAATGTTCCACTAGACTATGCTTTACTGATTATTATTTAAATTAGTTTAGAGCAATAAAATGTATCCAAATAAAATAAATTCTAAATACTGAAGACATTTCAGCAATTCAGACTGGCCATCTCTCTAATGAGTCTGACTTAACAATGCTCTATGGTTTCTGAAGGTAATTTTCAGGAAATAATGTGTTCTTTTTTGATTTTGTACACTACAAGTTTTTATCTTCAGAATACTTGGGCCCTATCTCTATATATGTGTGTGTGACATTTACTTTTATTGAAATACTCAGACATTTCTACTTAATCCATTTCCAGTTTAGGCTACATTATTTATACTAGATGGACCAACCTTGGACTGTTATTCCTTTGGCACATGGGATCATTTTTATTAGTGCGTAGTAATTGATTTGCATAAAAGTTCTCATTTTCTTCAGATCATTTGCAAATATATCCCTCTCTCTTAGACAAAAGAAACAAAGAATGTGTCCTGTGTCCTGGGAATGTTATTCCCAAATGAGGGGACACTCTTGCACTTCAGAGGATTCTTTCTAGTCAGACTTCCTTTCTACTAAGTTCAGTCCTGTCTGTATTTGTACATGGATTCACATGAAAATCATTATTGGAGACAAACAATATGGAGTTGTTTGGCTCAGATGGTAAAGAATCTGCCTGCAATGCAGGAGACCCAGGTTCGATCCCAGCATCAGCAAGGTCCTCTGGAGAAGAAAATGGCACCCCATTCCAGTATTCCTGCCTGGAGAATCCCATGGACAGAGAAAACTGGTGGGCTACAGTCCATGGGGTCACAAAGAGTTGGACATGACTGAGTGACTAACACTTTGCATACTGACTGCAAGTCACAGTAGGAGACTTTCTGCCAGTATTTGCATGCCAGTTTGATCTTGGGAGATATCTGGCATATTGAACATGATGTTTACTTATTTATATAAGTGTTAGATTTATAGTATATACACTTTTTTGACCCAAAGCTCAAGGAACCAAGTGCAGTGGCATGAATGGCCATTATACCATTGGTCTCATTCTAATTACAAGGACATGTTTCTCTATGCTACCAAACTGGAATTCCTGACTTTGCAGCTTAGGGTGTTCATGCTGAAAAGTCTATGAATTTTAAAGGGGCTCAGTTCCAAAAGCTGATCAACATAAGACAACTTGACAAAACTCTGTATGTTGTTACCACTTGGCTTAGCTTCTAGGTCGTTGTGCATTTTGTTCAGATAAGCATATTTAGAAAGAGCTTACTCTCCAAAGGAAAGCAATCTTATGTGGACTCAAACAAAAACAAGCCAAGATAAAATGAATTTATATGCTAGGGTACATAAACTTACAATAAGTCACGTAAATGATAAGGTGATACACTTGACAGGCAATGAGGAACTTACGATAAAAATCTTCTAGGGGACAACAAGACAGTCAAGAGTAGGAAAGGGATGAATTGCATAATGATATCTCTGATTCCACGTAAAGAGATGTGCTTCAGAATTTTCAGTTACTGTACAGATATGAAGTCATAAACTGTGTACCAGGTGGTCTAAATTGTCAGGATTTGGGTAGAGAAAGTGTTCTACAAAGAAAGCTAAAATCTACCAACATAACTATAGTTTAAAATATACTTCTGTGAGAGATGCTAAAAAAATTGCTATCAAAAATACATGCTGTTTTAGAAAGGATAAAATTATGGAGTAAAATTCAGTAACAAATGTACTTTTTTGGAAAATTTATAGAACATCAACTGATTCAGAAATCATACATCCCTTAAAACCAAAAATCTCAAAGGTACAAGGATAAAAATATTTCCACCAGAACTGTTCTGGAATGATTACTAGGTTAAGGGGGACAAGATGTGGCAGGATCACCACTGGACTTATTTCATCTATCATTTTCTCCAAAGTTTACCTCTGGTTACTAAAAAACTGGTATGTTACACATTTGGAAAATCCTACTGGTATAAGTATTTCTCTTACCTAAATATCATAGTTTCTAAAATGTCATTATCAATGCTGTATTATTTTTAATTAACCTCCTTAGAAATATCTATGGTACAAACAACAAAAATTAGTTTAGTGTTTGAAGTCATACTGAGGTGTGTTCAAAAGCTCAGCATTTCATGTTGATCTCTCTGAAACTGATTTACTCATCAGTACAGCAGAGGTGATAGCTGGGCATCCACAGGTTAGTGTGACAATCATATGAGATAATTCTCCCCCACCTTCTTTCTTATACTGTTTCGGTTTAATGGGAGAGGTACCTGAAAGAAATTCAATGCTTATGTGGATCTACATAAATGGCATTTTTCCTTCAAAGAGTGAATGCCTATGAGACAATGTTCACCACCTGTGACATAGCTCAGGTGACTTTCAACAACTGTCAGTTTTGTTAAGAGAGCAGCTCCGAAGTCAGATCACCAGGGTTTCAACTCTATGACTTACTGGTTGTATGATCAGTAGGTATAAGGGGGTCTTGCTCAGCCTCACTCTCTCCATTACAAAAGTTAGGCTACTAACAGCTCCTCCATTACTGGGTTGTTAAGAGGCTTAAATAAAATTCTGTATGTAAAGTACTTAACACACTTTCTGCCATGTAGCACTCAGTCTGTGTCACATTATAAAGTAGTGATTACTACTACTAATAATTTTATTATTACTTGATACTCCTGTGCAGCACTATAATAGGTGGGGATATAAAAGAAGTGAGAAGCTTTTTTCTTGGTTTGTTCAAATGCATCTGCCCTAGGCACCAGTCTAGGCACTAGGGATTTGGTGGAAGGCAAAAACAAACAAACAAACAAAATATGTGCCTTAAAAAAAAACAAAAACCAAACTTGCATTTACCAACTGAAGAACATCTTCACTGTAGATCACTTCAGCAGGCAAGCTCTAGAACAACTGACAATTAAAATGCAGTGTGGGTGAAGTGCCTGGTGGTCCAGTGGTTAGGACGCAGTGCTTCCACTGCAAGGGGCACAGGTTCTATCCCTGGTCAGGGAACTAAGATCCCTTATGCTTCTCCATGGGGCCAAAAATAAATTAATTTTTAGAAAATGTAGTCCAGTAAACATAACGTCAAGTCAAAGCACAGAGAGGAGAAAAACTAAGAGGAAAGTGAGAAAAGTTTCCTGATGGTGGTCATGTCTATGCCAAGCCTCATAGGACTTATTTGTTGACTTAACAAGTTCTTACATGATGCCAGCTATGTGCCAAGGGAACTGCTGTAAGACTACAGATTAGTTATTAGTCTTTTAATTTAAGTAATTTACTTCTAATAACTCTGTGAGGTGGGGGCGAGTGAAGCACATATGGTTTAAACAACTTGTCCAGAGTCACAAAACTGGAAAATGGGTCCGTAGTTCATGCTCTTAACAGAAATGTATTATGCTGTTCCTCCCTCAGGCTATGCTTTTATAAGGCATGTTGGGGTGAGTTGGGGTGTAAGGGTAGGAGGAGCAATCATCAGTCCATGAAAGGCTGGGAGATTCTTGACCTTAGCAAAGCAATGAAAAGGAACAGGAAGGAAAATCAGAAAAGAGAATGGAGAACAATTATGAAGATTCTAGAAAGCCCAGGAAGAGGATTTTGAAATTTCTGATCATTTATGCCCCATTGACATTCAGAGTTTCATGCCTATACAAGACTGTTGTTATGACCGAATGTATGTCTTACAAGTTCTAATATACGGCTCAAAGGACATAATTATGTTGACTGAGGATAAGCATTGCATGTCTAGTCCCAGAACAGAAGTACTTAGTTGCCCTCGCATGGCTCTTAAAGTTAATTTATTTGAAATTTTAATCACAATTATCTGTACTTTTGTAAGTAACCATGCATGATGTTCTTGTTAGGAATCCCCAGCATTTTAAGATAAAGTGGATTGCCAAAGGGTAATACAAATTATCAAAATAGAGTTCACAAGTCTAGGGAAAAATGAATTCTATTTTGTTTTTTCCCATGAGCAATTTTTCATTTCCCCCATATATGCCAAGGACCTAGAATAGGTTCTCACTAAACATTTCTTAGGTGCCTAAAATTTCTTCTTCATAAAGGCACTAGAGAAGCACACTAGTGATATCTAAAAATAGATTTGTAACTAAAGGGCCATCAACAGCTACTTAATAAAATACAAGCCAGTTTTGTTATAAAAGAAATAAATGATTGTGGAAAAATACTCAAATTGCCTTAAGATACATAAAATAAAATAAGAAGTTCACTTCCTTCCCCTCTTAAGGTACTAATCCTACTCACTAGAAATAACTGGTAAGCTTTTTGCATATCTGGAAATATCTATATGTATACAGATAGAAAGTCTGACTTTTTTATATCTATATGAAAAAGTATACTACACATATTGTTCTGTAACTTTCTTTTTCATTTTACAATATATATTACGTGTCTTTCTTTTTAATTTCACTGCTATAAACAAATACATAGTATTGCATTGCAGATGTACCATGATGTTCAAAACCAACAAGATATTTAAAATTTTGTCATTTTCTCCTTCTAACCTGGGTGCTGCAACAGGCTTAGTTCTACATATGTAGTTGATCACATACACAAAGTTATCTATATACTAAAGACTTAAAGGACAAATCACTAAGTCAAAAGTTATAATATACTTAAAATTTTAATAATGGCAACTTGTCCTTCAAAATACTTTGCCTCAATTTATGATTCTATCAACAGTATATGAGTGCTTGTTTCTCCTCACGCTTTCCAACTGTGTCCCTCAAACCACTTTTTAATCTTCTCTAATATGATAGTTTAAAAATAGTATTTTGTCATTTTATTTTGTATTGTTTAACTTATATCTGTGAACACATACATGGTTTAACATTTGTTAAATTCTTTTTATATGATCTGTTTCACCCTCTCCCCTTTTGGCTATTTTTATCAGCTTGATTTTCTCTTTCTTGTTTATTCATTTATATGAGTTATTTCAATATTAAGAAAATCAGTGTCTTCTCTGGCCCAGAAGTTAGAAATCTTTCTTCCCAAATGTGTCAGTTTTTCAGACTGTTATAATTATATTTGTCATGCAGAAATTTTTAAGATTTATATAATAAAATTACCTTTTATGATTATTTTCAGTAATGGATTTTTTTTTCAGGTTAGAAAGATCCTCTCTCTACATACACACATAAATTTCCCCATGATTTTATCTGGTTTATTTATGCATTTTTTTTGTTTAAATATTTGATCTATCTGCTCTACCCTTCAGTTTAAAGAGGGAAGTGGGAAACAAGATTTACAATTATATATTTAAAAAAAAAATAAAACTGCTAGCCAGTTGCTCTGATGTCTATTTTTTTCCAGTTTTGTTGCAATATAGCTGAAATACAGCATTTCATAAGTTTAAGGTGTACAAACAATCTGATGATTTGACACACATATATACTGAGAAATGATTGCCACAATAAATCTATTAACATCCTTCATCTCACATAATTACCATTGTTTGGTTGTGGTGGTAGTGATGGTAAGAACAGTTAAGATCTATATTCTTGTTCTGGGTACTGTACTTAGTCACTCAGTAGTGTTTGACACTTTGCGACCCCATGGACTGAAAAGCCTGCCAGGCTCCTCTGTCCATGCGGATTCTCCAGGCAAGAATACTGGAGTGGGTTGCCGTGCCCTCCTCCAGGGGATTTTCCCAACCCAGGGATCGAACCCAGGTCTCCCGATTGCAGACAGATTCTTCACCATCTGAGCCACCAAGGAAGCCCATCTACGTTCTTAGCAACTCTCATTTATTCTCTCCAGTATTGTTAACTACCATCACCATGCATGCAAGCATACATATCAGATCCTGAGAACAACTTTTTCCCCCTATACTTCAAAGGTTGTACCCTTTGACCGCCTTTACCTATTTCCCTCACCCTCCAGGTCCTCACATCATGAGTCTGTTTCTTTGAGTTAAGTTTTTATTTTATTTTTATTTTTTTGATTTCACATATAACTGAGATCATACAGTATTTATCTTTTACTATGTGACTTATTTCACTTAGCAGAATGCTTCAAGTTTCATCTATGTTATCATAAATGGCAGATTTCTTTCTTTTTAAAGGCTGAATATATTCCACTGTGTATATATTGAATGATCTATTAATATTTTTCCCATTACCAGACATACTACTTTATATCACAAACTAAATTCCAGATGTGTTTGGATCTGACTGGCCTCTCTATTCTGTTCATCAGTCAGTTTAAGTCCCAAAATCAAACCACTTTAATTACTGTTGCTTTATGCAACATTGTAGTGTACAGTAATCCTAGTTCCCCTACTTTATACTCCTTTTTCAGAGGATTCCTTGCTATTCTCATGCTTATTTATCCAGATGAAATTCAGAATCATTATGTCAAGTTATAGCTACACTCATGTTAATGTTTGGATTAGAATTGAATATATTGATCAATACAAAAGAATTGATATACTTCCAATATTGAAGGTCATACTCCAACAACTTAGTATATAGCTTTTTACTTCTTTAAAGCTGATTTTAAGTCACTCAGTATATTTTTTAAGTTTCTAGCTGATATAAATGCTGTGCATTTCTTATGGTATTTATGCCTAGATGTTTTTTTAATTTTATTTTTAAATAAACATTGTATGTTTAACGTGTACAACATGATGATTTGATATACATATACATAGTGAAATGATTACTACAGTTAAGCTAATTAACATATCATCTCATAGACTTTCCATTTTTTTAATGTGATGAGAGCACCTGAAATCTACACTCTCAGCAAATTTTCAGTATTCAATACAATGTTAACTGTAGTTATCATGTTGTGCATTAGATCTCTAAGCTTATTCATCCTACTGTGACTTTGTTCTCTTTGACCAACATCTCCACATTTCTCCTACCTCCCCACCCCCTAGTAGCCACCATTCTACTCTCTGCCTCTATGAATTCAACACAGATTTTAAAGACTCCATATAAAAGTAAGATCATGGAGTTTTTTCCTTTCTGGGGCTCATTTCACTTAGCATGATATCCATGTTGCTTCAAATGGAAAGATGTCTTTCTAAGACTGAATGTTAGAAATCATATGGATATTGATGGCAGAGATTTCTCTTTAATTGTAACTTATATCTCATTAATTAAAAGACGCTTACTCTTTGGAAGGAAAGTTATGACCAACCTAAACTGCATATTAAAAAGCAGAGACATTACTTTGCCAGCAAAGGTCCGTCTAGTCAAGGCTATGGTTTTTCCTGTAGTCATGTATGGATATGAAACTTGGACTATAAAGAAAGTTGAGTGCCAAATAATTGATGCTTTTGAATCGTGGTGTTGAAGAAGACTCTTGAGTGTCCCGTGGACTGCAAGGAGTTCCAACCAGTCCATCCTAGAGGAGATCAGTCCTGGGTGTTCATTGGAAGGACTGATGCTGAAGCTGAAACTCCAATACTTTGGCCACCTGATGCAAAGAACTGACTCATTGGAAAAGACCCTAATGCTGGGAAAGATTGAGGACAGGAGGAGAAAGGGACAACAGAGGATGAGATGATTGGATGGCATCACTGACTCAATGGACATGAGTTTGGGTAAACTCCAGGTGTTGGTGATAGACAAGGAAGCCTGGCATGCTGCAGTCCATGGGGTTGCAAAGAGTTGGACATGACTGAGTGACTGAACTGAACTGAACTGAATTTTTATATACAGAGAAGTTACTGATTAACATTGCTGACTTTGAAATGAAATACCTCACTGATTCTCTTATTTTTTCTAGTAGAGTTTCAATTTTTCTTTTTGGGTTTCTCACATGGATAATCATATTATTTTGCAAATATGAATAATTCTGTCACTTTCATTCACTTCATTTATGTAGTTGCATCAGCTGATACATTCATAAATGTGTTACCATGATATTCTCAGCTTTACCTTATCATCATAAGGTGGTTGTTTTTTCTATTCATTTGTTTACTTTCTTGTTGTTTTGGTGTTTAGTATGGATTGCTTTTTTATACAGTTATAAAATTCTATGTTTAATTCTGTTTATTATTTTTTAATTTTTGGTAATATTAAAAGTTTATATATTTTTAATATTTCTGTTTATCTTCCTAAGTTTAGATAGTATGTTTAACATCTACTTACTGACTTATCAGGTTGAATGATATCTCTTGATTTTTCTCTATTGATAAGAAAGATATTCATGTACTTAAACTTCCTCCCACTCCTCTCTTCCCTCATACCTCCACATTTTTGTAAGCTCCATTACAATTTTTACATTATCAGTGTTTATATCCTTTATATTCTGTTCTATAATTATAATTCCTATATTTTTTCATTTTAAATTACAAATATTAAAGGAATCAGTACTTAATCCCAGGCGTATCATACCATGGCTTCTCCATGTTTTGGTTCTTTACTGTTTGAGTTGACTAGATTTTTGTGTAAGTACATTTTTTGCAAAAGGGACTCAGGAGCAATACTATCCTGTAAGAAATTCTGTATATGTTGTGATTCAGGATTTTTGACGAATTCTTAATTTCTTTAAAATGGAATTTTCTCCAATACAACCGACAAGGGCTTAATCTCCAAAATATACACAGTATACAACTAAATAACTAAAAAACAAACAACCCAATAGAAAAGTGGGCAGAAGACCTAGACAGACATTTCTCCAAAGAAGATAAACAGATGGCCAACAGGCACAAGAAAACATGCTCAACATCACTAATTATTAGAGAAATGCAAATCGAAACCACAAAGAGATACCATCTCACACCAGTCAGAATGGCCATCATCAAAAATTCTACAGAAAATAATTGCTGGAGAGAGTGTGGAGAAAAAAGAACCCTCCTACACTGTTGGTGGGAATGTAAATTGGTACAACCACTATGGAGAACAGCATGGAGGTTCCTTAAGAAACTGAAAATAGAGCAATCCCACTCCTGGGCATATATTTGGAGAAAATCATGGCTCAAAAGGATATATGCATCCCTGTGATCATCACAGTACTGTTTACAACAGCCAAGACACGAACCTAAATGTCCATCGACAGATAAATGGGTAAAGAATGTAGTACATATATACAATGGAATACTACACAATTATAAAAAGAATGAAATAATGCCATTTACAACAACATGGATGGACCTACGGATTATCATACTAAGTTAGAAAGAAAAATATCATATGATATCACTAATATGTGGACTCTAAAAAAATGATACAAATGAACTTATCTATGAAACAGACTCACAGACATAGAGAACAGACTTCAGACTTGTGGTTGCCAAGGGGGAAGGTGTGGGGAATGGCTGGAGTAGAAGTTTGGGATTAGCAGATGAAAACTAATATATATAGAATGGATAAACCATGGTCTTACTGCCGGGGTCCAGCCCCGGTGGATCCAGGGAATTCGAAGCCGGGACGGCGTCGGCGAGGATCAGGAAACAACTGCTTAATTAAACGTTAATTAAGGATATAAAGAGTAATAGAATAAGGATAGCTCAGTAGGAAAATTCAGTGAAGAAAAGAGGCTGAAATAAGGATAGCTCAGTGAGGAAATTCAGTGGAGAAAAGAGGCTGAATAATTCAGCCAGAAGGTGAGAGAAAGAATGACATGGGGAGACCAAGTTTCAGGGAACAAGGCCCTCACTTTATTTTCCAAAGTAGTTTTTATACCTTAAGTTATGCATAGAGGATAATGGGGGAAGGGGTAAGTCATGCAGTAAGCCAGTCTTTCTTCCTGCAAACTTATCATATGCAAAAGTTTAGGTGATTTGCATCATCTTCTGGCCTGGAGGCCTGTTAACATTTTAAGACCCTTTCTTCAGAAAACTTATTTTTCTCTAAAGTCGAGCGCCACCCTCCAAAAGCATTAGATAAAGTTGCATTCCTACAGAGCAAAGGTGTGGTGGGCTATAACAAGAAAAAGAATTAACTCAAGGGTCCCAAGTTACAAACATTAAAGCTACGACTTACACCAATTATATTAATCAATACACTGCCAGGGACACAGCAGGTAAGGGATATGGAGACTTAGCAGCAAACATTGGCCCAACAAGTGAAAAACCCTTCACCAATACAATTTCTAATCAATCTTTTAACTGCTCAAAGGAATCTGTATTCAGACAGTTTAGAACATCTCATGCCTCTCACAGTTGGGAGGCTCTGAGAAATCACATGTGGCCGGAAAAACCTATTCAGGCAGGCTAGAGGACTTCCAAAGGAGTTTGTAGGTTGAAATACTATCACACCCAGGAACTTTATTAACCGGAGCTGTAAGTTAACTCTTTTTTTCAGAAAGAGGTAGTGGGGGACAGCCCCCCGTAAAGTCAGAGGTGTAGGTGAAAGCACAAAGCAGAAAGTAGGCAGACTCTGGTTTTGGGGGTAGATGCTCAAGAATTTCCAGGGAGACTCCTGAGGCTTGATCCCGCCTTTGTGTATGCCAAGCCTCCTTCCTCATGACCTTTGTCATGGGTGGAGCTCCTCACGCTGGCTCCCGGCAGTGATAGAATTCCAGTTGAGCTATTCCAGATCCTGAAAGATGATGCTGTGTAAAGTGCTGCACTCACTACGCAATATGCACTCAATATGCAATATGCCGGCTCCCGGCAGTCTTACTGTATAGCACAGGAAACTATAGTCAATATCTTGTGATAAGCTATAATGGAAAGAATATGAGAAAGAATACACACACATACACACACACACATATATACACACATATATTTATCTGAGCCACTTTGCTGTACACCAGAAATGAACACAACATTGTAAATCAACTATACTTCAATAGAATAAAAAAGATGGAGGTTTCTCCTTCTCTTAATCTTTCACTTATTTTGTGGAGGATTTTATTGAAGGAAGTAGAGCAGAAATGTTATTAATCTGTCATTGTCTATCAAATATCTCCTGAATTACTGCTTTGTAATGGATCAGTTACTCTATAATGTGATAAGCTTAAGGATTTGAGAGTCCTAGATCTGTCATTTTCTAGCTGTGGTGCTTGGGGATATTACTTAATCTCTCTGAACCTCAATTTCCTTATTTGTAATATGGGGATGATAAGAGTGACCACATTTGCAGTTTTCCCAGGAAAGTCCCATGTTATACCTATTGTCTGACTGTAAATATTAATAGCTAGCATTTTACTCCCCAAAGTGTTTTAGTATGGAAAATAAATTGAATGGGCATTTTAATTATCATGGTGCCTACCTCATAGTATTGCTGTGATAATTAAATGAAACACCATTTAGTGTTTAGTATAGCACTTGGCACATCATTTTTTGAATAAATGTTAGTCTCTCTATTTTATTAGGATTCTTATCCAGGCTCTATATTTGAAAATAAATGTACAGTGTCCTTCCAAGAGGAGTACTCTCCAATTTGGCTGTCCAATAGTAGAAACGTCCTAAATCTTGTCAACTTGGAGAGTCCCCATCATGGTGTGCTGTGAGCCCTACCTCTCTGGCTGCTTCAGGTTCCCAGGATCACACCAGCTGCTATGCCCAAGCAGAAGAGATCCATAGAAATGCTCTCTAATAACCATCATGGTCTCTTCATATACCTTTCCACTGAATAGCAGACACTGATTATGCAAATTTTGCTTTTGTACAGAAACAAACTGATTTTGGTTTCAAAATCTGAGTACACAAGAAGGGGTCAGGAAAGTTCAATGAGGGCATGAAGTACAAATGTATGGACATTTCCCTTTCCCTAGATAAACAGTGAAATGTAAGTCATCCAAATAATAAGAAACTATTATTTGAAACTACTATTTGAAACTATTTATTACTTCAATTCTTGAATATATGACTGAGAAGAGGCTAGAAGTGGCAGGAGTTGGTCAAGCATCAAGGACCTCGCTTCTATTTATTATGCTCATTTATCTATATAAACTTCCTGGTGAATATGGAAATTATTTTCCCTGAGAACTGTGATGACTTTACTATTGTTAAATAATTTGCATATCCTTTTGAATGTGTTAGCATAAAGGAAGGATTGAGTTATATGGGACATTTGCCTCCAGGCAGACTATTGCTTGTTAGCTAGTAGATATAAAGAAAACAGAATGGGCAAATGTAGAAATGGACAAAAGACCTCTCTGCCCTTTCTTGTTTCTAGAGTCTCAAAATGTACAATCTTATTTATTTTAAAGATATCTCAATAATATCATTAGAAGTAAATATAAGTGTATATACTTATGCATACGTTATGAAAATGAACATACATGATTTGCATACTAGTGCTTATTGTATAATCACTTTCTGCCTTGCTCCTACTTACCATTTCTGCATATGCTTAGCTCTGCTTCACTTCTTTCATGAATATCTAAATGGAATTAAGATGCTCAAAAATGGACAAAATATTGAAAGAACTTTTTATCTATCTCTTTTTCCCCAATTAATGTAAACTGTCTCTCTAAAGAGCTCACTCAGGTTTTATTTAATAAAATGCCAATATTGTTCATAAAAATTAAATTTTTCGCAATGCACTTTGAAACGATTCTATTATATAAAGAATCTGTACTGAAACATATTAGTTGGTTTCCTTAGATTATTTCAGGTAGAACATTAAGATTAATATGATATGATAGTCCATGGAGATACTGAATACAGAAGGCAAAATACATAACGATATCACCCATCCCTTAAGTTAGAAGCTACTTTTAGCATATTTTAAAGCATATTCTGGAGAAGGAAAACATATTCTAAAAGCATAGTAATTAAAATTAGTGTGACATTGGTTAGAGAATCAGCAGGATAATTTTTAAAATTAGCATACTTGAAATAAGCCATAGTATATTTAAGAATTTAATATTTAATGACAGAAGCTTTTGAAGCAAATTTGGACGTGATGGAACATTTATTACATCATGATGGACACATTGGCTATTTTCAGGGGAAAATAAGTTTAAGCCTCATAGCATAGCATGCACAAAAATAAATCTTAGTACACAGTAATAATGAAATTGGAAAACTAAAGCCATAAAATATAATAGAAAATAGAGGTTAAAATGACACTGATCTCAGGAGGGGAAATAAATTTTTAATTACCCAAACAATGAAAGAAATTGCAAATGAAAAGTTTCATACATTTTATTACATAAAAGTTTTAACCTGTCATCAAAAAAAAAAAAAAAAAAAGGTAAAAGAAGAACCAAAAATAAATCCAGAGATTGAGCTTAAAAGCAGGTTAATACTTCTAATATACAAAAATAAATTAAAATCAATAATAAAAATATTAACATGGCAATAGGAAAATAGAGAAGAAACAATTAATTAATAGATGAAATGTAGTCAATAGCCCTATTAAAAGAGTTCAGATTTAACCATATTATATATAAATGCCAAGGGATGGTGAGTCAATGAATCTTACCTGACAATATTTATCAAGGGCATTAAAAACCATCATAGCCTTTAATTCAGCAAATTGTCATTTAAGGATGTAAACAAAATAAGTAAACAGGTAGACAAAAATGAATGTACAAGGTATTTTCCAGAATGATGATTCTAATAGAAAAGGTAACTAACCACCCAACTGATGAATAACAGAATGATTGAATTATTATTAAATTATTGTCCATTCTTGTGAGGTATTGCTCAAGCATTAAAAATTATATTTTGAGGGAATGTTGAGTGACATGAGAAGTTCTATCTGTAGTAGACAGACTCTAAGATGGTTGCCCATGGTCCCTTCCTCCTGGTGTTAGCACCTTTGTATACTTCCCTCAGTTGAGTGGAGGCAGAATCTAGGGCTTTCGTCTAATCAATAAAATACAACAGAGGTGATGGGATAGCACTTCTGTGATAACGTCACACAGTTGTAGCATCAGTCTTGCTAGGAGACTCTCCCATTCTGACTTTGAGGAAGCAAACTGGCATGTTTTAAGATTTCCCTGTGGAGACAGCCACTCAGCAAGGAAGTGAAGGGGTTCTCCAGCAAATGGCCAGTGAGAAAGCTTGGCCCTCAGTCTCAGTTCAGTTCAGTCGCTCAGTCATGTCCTACTCTTTGCGACCTCATGGACTGCAGCATGCCAGGCTTCCCTGTCCATCACCAACTCCCGGAGCCTACTAAAACTCATGTCCATCACGTCAGTGATATCATCCAACCATCTCATCCTCTGCCGTCCCCTTCTCCTCCAGCATTCAATCTTTCCCAGCATCAAGATCTTTTCCAATGAGTCAGTTCTTCACATCGGGTGGCCAAAGTATTGGAGTTTCAGCTTCAGGATCAGTCCTTCCAATGAATATTTAGAACTGATTTCCTTCAGGATTGACTGGTTGAATCTCCTTATAGTCCAAGGGACACTCAAGAGTCTTCTCCAACACCACAGTTCAAAAGCATCAATTATTTGGCACTCAGCTTTCTTTATAGTCCAACTCTCACATTCATATATGACTACTGGAAAAACCATAGCTTTGACTAGATGGACCTTTGTTGGTAAAATAATGTCTCTGTTTTTTAATATGCTGGCCTCAGCCTAGCAGCCTGCAAAAAAGGGAATGCTACCAATAACCCCTTAAGCCTGAAGACAGGTTCTTCCCAAGTTGAGCCTCAGATGAGACTGAACACTGGCCGATATCTTGACCATAACTTAGTCAGACCCCAAAACAGAGGATCTGATTAAGCTATTACCAAACTCCTGACCCACAGAAACTATGATGATAAATATGTGTTGTTTTAAGCAACTGAGTTTGTGGTGATATTGTTACTTGACAATAGACAATGAATATGCTACCAAAATATTAAATCTAAAGAAAAGGATAAAAAAAACTGTATATGCTATATGTGTCACTTAGTTTTGCTGTATAACACCCCCAAACCTCAATGGCTTACACAAACACACTTATTTTTAAGTAGTATTACATGTTGGTGGTCGCAGGGCTGCTGTGGCTACCATGACTCTACTTAGTTTCCCTAACTTCTGCTTGACTCAGTTCTCTTCTGGGACCCTGACTGAAAGAATGCCACCTCCAGTAAGCCTTCCTATTCTTGTGCCAAAGAGTAGGAGCATGGGCCTTGAGCTGAATCTAAACCATGCAACTGCATTTAAAGTTTCTTCTCAGATGTGGTTATGTTACATTATATTGGTTTGTAATGGTCATGGAACCAAAGGTCCCAGTTTCCTGAATGTCATCTGGAGATCATTCACAGTGACCAGTAGGATTCCTCATATCAAATCTCCTTCCTGCCTCTAATCTCTCTAACTTCTACCTTTGCTACCAGTCAGAGAAACACCACTATTAAAGAGCTCATTTGTTTGAGTCAGGCCCACCCAGATAATCTCTATATATCAAAATGAATTTATTGAGACTTTGATTAAATAGGCAAAATCCCATCACAACAGTTTAGTGCCTTGAAATTAGATCAAGCTGTTTTCAAATCACGGTTCATTCATTTACCTATGTGTGCTTTGGATGACTTATTTAACATGTGATATAATAGTAACTAACTCATTTGGTTGTTCTGAAATCTAAATAGAATAAAGTTTGTAATAACTTTAGCAAAGCTCCTGACGTGTGGCTCTCCAAGATTGGAAACTTGGGTATTGATTTTATAATAAATGTTGCATTAAATAAATTCCTGATATTGACCATGCAAGTAAAGTCAACAGGAATATCTCTCTTTGCATGTTTCTTTTGCTCCTTTTTTTCTCTCTTCCACCTCCTCCTCTGCCCAGAAATATATACTTGTTATGTTTTTAGTACCTTGATTGCCACCTGTTATTTATCAAGATATCATAATGTGAAACTATTACAAAAAGTGCAGGATTCCATCTGGATCACATCAGTGTATTTCTGACTCTTTACAAGGAGGTTGGATGGAAAAGGATATGAGATGCTTCCTTATCCAGGCTATGAGTTTCCTTCACAGTGTCTTGCAGTGTGTGCCAAAACAAGCATGAGACACCAAGTCGGAAACCAATCCCATCTTTTTCATAAAGGATTACAGATTGCTGTCATTTCATTTCCAAGACCACTGCTTCAATTTTTTGAAATGAATTTGGCTTGCAATATGATCAGCACTCAATGAAGGAAAGGCACTGAAATGCCAAATCAATGCCCATGATACATAGTTTTTTTAACTCTCAACAAAAAGCTAGTAAAACAGCTTAAAGAATCTGCTTCATCTTATTTATCCATAATAATAACTTTTACATTGTTGAAATGAAATATTATCACAAGTTAAAAATATTAAAATACATATAGAAGAGTCCTTAGAGAGACTGGAATCTGTTCAATTTCCCACATCCAGTTCTTCTCTTGAGTTTAAAAAGAACTCAATAAAAAAGAGCAATGGGATAAATAGGAACTTTCTGACCATCAAAACATCATAACTGGATTATGATTTCCCTTGATAACCAGATTCTTGTTTACACAGGGCATTTCTTCCTCAAAGTAATTCACTGGCAGCTAGGTTAGGCACAGGATCAAACTTGTGAAGTTCATTGTCAATGACTTCATTTTCTCATTTCTGTTCTCCTTTATTCTGTGCCCATAATACCTGTCCATACCCCACCCAATTAGAACACGAGTAAGTACATGCTGTCTTCTGTTCCTCTCTTCTCTCACCTGAACTTCAGAAAGGTTTAAGGTAAACCCATTCTCAATCCATCTTCTCAATCCCTGGGTTGGGAAGATCCTATGGAGAAGGAAATGGCAACCCACTCCAGTACTCTTGCCTGGAAACTTCCAAGGACTGAGGAGCCTGGTAGGCTACAGTCCATGGGGTCACAAAGAATCAGACACGACTGAGTGACTTCACTTCACTTCACTTCAAGTACATGCTCTCTTCTGTGCCCCTCTTCTCTCACCTGAACTTCAGAAAGGTTTAAGGTAAACCCATTCACATTGAGACATTATCATCTGATAAGACCTTGGAGTCAGTTTAGACATATTTATGTATTCATAGAAGGCAAAAGAATGGACTTTATAACTGTAGAATCACCATTTCTCAATTATCTAAACTGGGTTAGGAGAAGGAATTATTTACGGTGGAGTAGGTTCTTGTACTAGTAGAAAACATACACTGGAAATTACAGGGAGATAACCATCTTCTCAAGCTCACTGCTAAATCTTGAAGATTAGCCAAATCTGTGATTTTTGTAAACCAAGGCTTTGCCCAAGGATGATTCTCTAGCCATATTTACTTCTGGACACAGGCAAGTTACCTCATGGGAATTGTTACACAGCCAGTTCTTTTGGATGGAGACAGAGCCATGGAATGGAGAAGGATAACAATCTTTTGGAGGGAGAAGTGGCTCAAATCAGATGGAAGTGCCCTAAAGAGACTGTCCTGTGGCTGGATCAGTACTAACTGACTTGCCACAGACATAAAGGGGGAAGGACATTAGAAAGACAGCACATTGTTTTCTTCACAGAAGAAAACGTTTTCTTCTGACCACATTCGTTAAGGCTCTCTCTCCTCTTTTCAAGGTCCAGATTAAGCCCTATCTCTTCCAGGGTTCCCTCTACTTCCCAGAGTTGGAATGTCGAGATAGGGGAGGGAGATGGCAGTATTTCAAGGACTTGACCTTGATATAGAGTGCCTTTTGCTGGCATTACATTTGTTACAGCAGTGACCTATGAGGTCCAGAGTCTATTCCAAGGTACGTAGCATAGTAGATTGAGTGATCAAATCAAAAGAACATGGGTTGAAAGAAGCCCTGCTTCTCCTCAGGATGTAAAAAGCTGTAAGAGAATGTGGCTTCCACCTTAACTAAAAGACATGGGTGCATGCCTGCTAAGTTGCTTCAGTTGTGTCCAACTCAGTGTGACCCCATGGACTGCAGCACACCAGGCTCCATGGAGATTCTTCAGGCAAGAATACTGGACTGGGTTGCCATACCCTCCTCCAGGGGATCTTCCAACCCAGGGATCAAATCCGAGTCTCTTATGTTTCCTGCATTGGCAGGAGAGTTCTTTACTGCTAGCGCCACCTGGGAAGCCCAACTATCAGATAGGGATAGATAACTGACAAGACCATAGTTATTCCTGAGTTGCTCCAATTGCTGAAGTAACAAAGCCATGTACTGAATTACATTTTCAAGTGGCAAGATCCTTTGAAGAAAAGAGAGGACAGATTTGTTTGTTTGTTTTTAACCTGATGTGAAGAACTGATTCATTGGAAAAGGCCCTGGTGCTGGGAAAGATTGAAGGCAGGAGGAGAAGGGGATGACACAGGATGAGATGGTTGGATGGCATCACCGACTCAGTGGACATGAGTTTGAGTAAACTCTGGGAGTTGGTGATGAACAGGGAGGCCTGGCGTGCTGCAGTCCGTGGGGTCACAAAGAGTTGGACATGACTGACTGAACTGACTAACTGAACCTTTGGGAGAGCACGACAGGAAGAGATGACCAATAAAAAGGAGGTAAGAAAAAACAACTGAAACTTTAATGAATTCTTAGAGGTCTACTTGGAGTTCGTGATGAATTTATAAGGTTGAAAGACCCACACTACAGGGCAGTCTGCACTCATTTGTAAGCTCTTTTCCCCAAGCCTCCACCAGCTGCATGCTGGAGAGGAAGCACTAAGACCTGAGAGAGTCCCCTTTGATGGCACTGGGCCACCACTGAGACACAGTCAAGAAACCCTGCCTACTTCCCTGTGCTCTCCTCTCAGCCAAGCACAAGCCATCTGCCCCAGAAGAAAGGAGACAGAACCCTCCAGCTTCCAGGACACAGGCAGAATCCCACTGCTCCTTGGAGGAGTCAGTCAATCAGCTCATTTGCTCAGTCGTGTCCAACTCTTTGCAACCCCATGGACTGCAGCATGCCAGGCTTCCCTGTCCATCACCAACTCCAGGAGCTTACTCAAACTCATGTCCATTGAGTCAGTGATGCCATCCAAACATCTCATCCTCTGTCGTCCCCTTCTCCTCCTGCCCTCAGTCTTTCCCAGCATCATGGTCTTTTCAAATGAGTCAGTTCTTCGCATCAGGTGGCCAAAGTATTGGAGTTTCAGCTTCAGCATCAATCCTTCCAATGAATATTCAGAACTGATTTCCTTTAGTATTGACTGTACTGAGGAAAGAATTCCCAAACTCCAAGCACCACTGGAGTGCAAGGAAGGAATGTGTCAGTGCCTTTAAGGGAGGGTCACTGAGGGTAACCATAGCAACAAGAAATCCTAAACCCAGCTCAACTCCAGACTATATGTAATCACTTTGTGGCTCAGCTGGTAAAGAATCCACTTGCAATGTGGGAGACCTGGGTTTGATTCTTGGATTGGGAATATGCCCCAGAGAAGGGAAAGGCAACCCACTCCAGTATTCTGGCCTGGAGAACTCCATGGACTGTTTAGGCCATGGTGTCACAAAGAGTCAGATACCCCTGAGTGACTTTCACTTTCATTCACACTCTAACAGCCCCGACAGGCAGGAGGAGTGGCAGGCACTTTTCTGGACATAAATACTCTTGTCTCATTAAGAAATTGCAAGCTAAAACCACAGTTAGATATCACCACGTGCCTACTGGAAAGGTTACAAATAAAAGGCCTGACAATCCTCAACACTGCTGAGAACGCAAAATGAACCGATCCCATATGGGTTGCTGATGGGAATGCAAAATTGTCCAGCCACTCTGGGGAACAGTTTGGCATTTTTCTTATAAAGTTAAATATTTTATTATCATATGATTCAGCAATCCCACTCTCAGGTAAGGGAAATAAAAACTTATGTTCACACAAATATCTGTATACTATTAGTTGTAGTAGTTTTATCCATAATCACCAAAAACTAGAAGCAATCAAGATGTCCATGAACTGGGGAAAGGATAAACAAAATATGTATTTGATACAAAGGCAAAATACTCTACATTGAAAGTAATAAACTATTCATGTGCTCAACGACATGATGAATCTCAAAAGCATTATGCCAAGTGAAGGAAGCCTAACACAAAGACTACATACTATATTATTCCAGGTATATAAAAATCTTGAAAAGACAAAACAATACTGATATAAAGTGGATCAGGGGTTGACAGGATCCAGTAGAGGAAAGGGTGGAAATTGATTTCAAAGAAACCTGAGGGAATTTGGCAGGGGGTGGACAATGGTTTGATGGAAACAATATCAGTCATGGTTGTAAGGATTACATAACATTTGTCAAGAGTCATCAAACTATGTACACTAAAAACAGGTGAATTTCACTGTAGGTAAAGTATATTTCAATAGAACTGAGTGGTTTTTTTAAAGGAAAAAAATCAAGAAGAGAGTCAGGATAAGAAAAATCAAGAGTTTAGATGTAAAGGTGTAGAATTTTATATGTCATACATGGCATTTCATTTACATGGATGTCCACCAGAAATTTCCCATATCATACATATACTTCGCCCATGTCATCATACACTTCTAACTATTTTAACTAAGGAACTTCTGTAAAGGCTCAATAGAATCTAATGTTTATAAATTCACATGAATTTTCCTATAAATAAATTCACAAATCTGAAAAGAAATCTTTCCTCATATCCTATGTCCTGATCTGTGGTTTGAAAAAGATAATCACAAATTCCTCTGCTCTAATAATTCTATTATGCTGCTGCTGCTGCTAAGTCGCTTCAATCGTGTCCGACTCTGTGCGACCCCGTAGATGGCAGCCCACAGGCTCCCCCGTCCCTGGGATTCTCCAGGCAAGAACAGAGATCTCTCTTAATCTCCTCAATTAAACAGCAAGCTGCTTGAATATTAGTAAAGCTACCATAGAGTGTATTAGGAAACTGACATGAGTCATCTTCTAACAATGTTTTGAAGCATATCTTATCTTTAAAAACGAGGAATTTGAGATTTTTCAATATTTTAAAACTTTTCAATGTTCATATAGGGAATAAGCGGCAAAGTCATGCTAGGTCTCCATTTGTTTTTGTTTCCTCAGCCTGTGCTCTTTCTACTTTGCCATAGAGCACTCACATAAGACAAGGAGAAGGCTGGCCACTTTCATCTATTGTTTTTTAGTTGCTAAGTCATGTCTGACTCTTTGTGACATCATGGACTGTAGTCCACCAGGCTCCTCTGTCCATGGGATTTCCCAGGCAAAAATACTGCAGTGGGTTGCCATTTCCTTCTCAAGGATCTTCCTGGATTAGGGATTGAACCCATGTCTCCTGCATTGCAGGCAGATTCTTTACTGCTGAGCCAGCAGGAAAGGCCACTTTGATTAGCTGCTACGATTCCCTCAGTAATGCCATGGTATTTCAGAAGAGAAAGAGATCTTATTTATCAACTGATCCAACTTCCTCTTTTGACAGATGAGATACTTAAGTTTGAAATAGGTTAGCAATTTAACCAAAGTCATACAGCCATGTAGTGAAACAACTCAAAGATAACTCAGATCTCATAACTCCCAATCTCATACTCTTTCCAATTTCTGTCATTGGAGACCAGTGACTAAGCAACAAGGTGCTGATCAACCAAGAGAAAAAGCTTGATTCCAATGTAGCCATTGAGCCTGTTCCTCTTGCAAAATGTACTGAAGCACCTCTGGTCACCAGCAGGACTAGGTAAAAAAATACAACCAGACAAACAACCAAATATAATGTAAAAACAAACTCTGCATTCACACCCTGCTGAGCATAGGTAAGCGAAGTTACCTTCACCATGGAACCATCTCTACCCACCTAATGATTCCATTGAAAGGGAACTTTTGGCAATAAGAACTCCAAAGGGCCCAAAGATGGGATATAATTAGCTGCTCAAAATGGTTACCTTCTAGCAGGTTCAGTAACAATAATTTTTTAAAAAAGAGAGAGAGAAGCTGTGTATTTGTTTCTTATCTCCAGAAAGCAGGAAGATTCTGTTTGTGAGAATCAACTAGATAGGTTTGAGGCAACAGAAGTGAATACACTGAAATCCATAATAAAAGAGCTACACTTATTGACCTCTTACCATGAGTCACACACTGTTCTAAGGGCTTTATAAATATTAGCTCATTTTATCCTTTCCATTATTCTATGAAGCTGGCACTAATATTACTCTACTTTTACAACTGAGGACATTGAAACAAAAAGAATCTAAGTAATTAATCAAAAGTCACACAGTGATAGTCGATGGAGAGTCAGGCAGTGACTTCATATTTCACATTTGTAACCATGACATCACACCTGAAACCCTTTGCTACAGATACAGTACATTTGAAGGGAGATTCGATTGAATTTTGAAATGAGTGATGCTCATTTAAATTTATTCTGAAATACATCCCTTCTTCAGTGACATTTCTAGTTTTCCTCTGGATATAGCTAACAGGCTTTAGCTTATGGAACCAGCTGTCAGTAAAAAAAAGTTTAAAAAAATTGTTTGATTTCTGGCTCTGCTGCTTTCTAATTGGACTCTTGGCCAAGTTACTTAATTATCTCAGTCTCAATTCTAAAAAAAAAAAAAAAAAAAAGAAGAAGAAGAAGAAGATTATTAACCTTTTAGGATTACTCTGTATTATCCAGAGTCCTGGTATCATTCACCCTCAAAAGGAGTGATTGGAGAGGTTCAACAAAGAGACTCTACAAAATATGGACAGAGTGAAAGGGAAACAGCAGGGGTTCCTAGCAATCCTGAAGGATCAAAGGGAAGGGGGAGTTAGAAGAACCACCTTCAAAAATATCTGTCACTGTGGCTAGGGTTAGCCTACCTGGGAGGAGCTGGAAGCTTAGTTGATGGACACCAGTTCTTGGTGACCATATGGGAGGGAGTCAGGGGGATAAATCACCTGCCTTTGCAAACCTCTGTTACTTCAATGTCCTACCTCTTATTCACTGACTTAACAGAAGCCACACAGGACTCAAGTTGTTGCAGCACATGTAGGGCAGCCTCCTGAGGTACCAGGTAAAAGAGGGTGAACAGGGGTTTCATAGGGCACATGTATAACACAATAGGGTGGATGATAGATTTGACAATGTCCAGCAAGAGGCATAGGCTTAATAAAGACTAATTTAGTTAGTTCCTCTGATGGTCATGTGTTTTGTTTTTTAATTGATGTACAGTTGATTTACAATAGGTTAGCTTCAGGTGTGCAGCAAAGTGATTCAGATTATATATCTATAATAGAGGAAAACAATAGAATAGAAAAGACTAGAGATCACTTCAAGAAAATTAGAGATACCAAGGGAACATTTCATGCAAAGATGGGCTCGACAAAGGTCAGAAATTGTATGGACCTAACAGAAGCAGAAGATATTAAGAAGAGGTGGCAAGAATACACAGGAGAACTGTACAAAAAAGAGCTTAACAACTCAGATAATCACGATGGTGTGATCACTCACCTAGAGCCAGACATCCTGGAATGTGAAGTCAAGTGGGCCTTAGAAAGCATCACTACGAACAAAGCTAGTGGAGGTGATGGAATTCCAGTTAAGCTATTTAAAATCCTGAAAGAGGATGCTGTGAAAGTGCTGCACTCAATATGCCAGCAAGTTTGGAATACTCAGCAGTGGCCACAGGACTGGAAAAGGTCAGTTTTCATTCCAATCCCAAAGAAAGGCAATGCCAAAGAATGCTCAAACTACCACACAATTGCACTCATCTCACACGCTAGTAAAGTAATGCTCAAAATTCTCCAAGCGAGGCTTCAGCAATACGTGAACCGTGAACTTTCTGATGTTCAAGCTGGTTTTAGAAAAGGCAGAGGAACCAGAGATCAAATTGCCAACATCCACTGGATCATCGAAAATGCAAGAGAGTTCCAGAAAAAAACATCTATTTCTGCTTTATTGACTATGCCAAAGCCCTTGACTGTGTGGATCACAATAAACTGTGGAAAATTCTTCAAAAGATGGGAATACCAGACCACCTGACCTGTTTCTTGAAAAACTTATATGCAGGTCAGGAAGCAACAGTTAGAACTGGACATGGAACAACAGACTGGTTCCAAATAGGAAAAGGAGTACGTCAAGGCTGTATATTGTCACCCTGCTTATTTAGCTTATATGCAGAGTACATCATGAGAAACGCTGGGCTGGAGGAAGCACAATCTGGAATCAAGATTGCCGGGAGAAATATCAAGAACCTCAGATATGCAGATGACACTACACTTATGGCGGAAAGTAAAGAACTAAGGAGCCTCTTGATGAAAGTGAAAGTGGAGAGTGAAAAAGTTGGCTTAAAGCTCAACATGCAGAAAACTAAGATCATGGCATCTGTTCCCATCACTTCATGGGAAACAGATGGGGAAACAGTGGAAACAGTGTCAGACTTTATTTTTCTGGGCTCCAAAATCACTGCACATGGTGATTGCAGCCATGAAAATTTTTTTTTTATTTTATTTTATTTAACTTTACAATATTGTATTGGTTTTGCCATATATCAAAATGAATCTGCCACAGGTATACATGTGTTCCCCATCCTGAACCCTCCTCCTTCCTCCCTCCCTATACCATCCCTCTGGGAAATTAAAAGACGCTTACTCCTTGGAAGGAAAGTTATGACCAACCTAGACAGCATATTAAAAAGCAGAGACATTACTTTGCCAACAAAGGTCCGTATACTCAAGGCTGTGGTTTTTCTAGTAGTCATGTATACATGTGAGAGTTGGACTATAAAGAAAGCTGAGCACTGAAGAATTGATGCTTTTGAACTGTGGTGTTGGAGAAGACTCTTGAGAGTCCCTTGAACTGCAAGGAGATCCAATCAGTCCATCCTAAAGGATATCAGTCTTGGGTGTTCTTTTGAAGGACTGATGTTGAAGCTGAAACTCCAATACTTTGGCCACCTGATGTGAAGAGCTGACTCATTGGAAAAGACCCTGATGCTGAGAAAGATGAGGGCAGGAGGAGAAGGGGACGACAGAGGATGAGATGGTTGGATGGCATCACCGACACAATGGACATGGGTTTGGGAGGACTCTGGGAGTTGGTGATGGACAGGGAGGCCTGGCGTGCTGTGGTTCATGGGATCGCCAAGAGTCAGACATGACTGAGTGACTGAACTGAACTGATGTATTATTTATGTGTACAGTATAAATGTAGACTTCCCTGGTGGCTCAGATGGTAAAGAATCTCCCTGCAATCCAGGAGGTCCAGGTTCAATACTTGGGTAGAGAAGACCCCCTGGATAAGGAAATGGTTTCTAACTCCATTATTCTTGCCTGGAGAATTCCATGGACTGAGGAATCTGGCATGCTACAGCCCATGGGGTCCCAAAAAGTCAGACACGAATGAGTGACTAACACTGTCACTTCATATGATATATATCATATATTTTCTTTTGTAGATTCTTTTACATTACAGTTCATTACAAGGTACTGAATATAGTTCCTCTTGCTATATAGCAGGTCATTTTTGGTTATCTATTTCATACATAGTAGTGTGGATTTGTTAATCCCAACCTCCTAATTTATGCCTCCCTCACTTTCCTCGTTGGTAACATTAGTCTGTTTTCTTTGTTTGGAAATCTGTTTCTGTTTTGTAAATAAGTTCATCTGTATCATTCTTGTTTTTAGAATTCACATATAAGTGATATTTTATATTTGTCTCTGTCTGATGATTCTGTCTTTGTTTTTGTTTTGGCCACACCATGTGACTTGTGGCATCTCAGTTCCCCGACCAGGGATTGAACTAGGGCCACAGCAGTGGAAGCCCAGAATCCTAAGCACTAGGGCACCAAAGAATTCCCTGTCTTTCTCTATCTGACTTATTTCACTTGGTATGACAATCTCTATATCCATCCATGATGCTGCAAATGTCGTTACGTCATTCTTTTCATGGCTGAGTATTATTTCATTATATATATATATATATATATATATATATATATATATATGTAAAACATCTTCTTTGTTGTTTCTACCAGCTCAGTGTGGCTTCCCTTTCTTCCAGTAATAACACTTTTACTTTGACAAACGCACTAACTCCAGGATAATAAGATGCCGGCTGTGAAAATATATCAGTGTTTGAAAACTTCATTTTTACGGAAAGATTCTATAGCATAGTTGTTAAAACCATGGACTCTAAACAAGTCTGACTAGGTCTTCAGTTACTTACAGTTACTTCACTTACAAGCCGTAACCTAGGCAATTTTCTTAACCTTCAGTTCAGTTCAGTTCAGTCGCTCAGTCGTGTCAAAGCTATGGTTTTTCCAGTAGTCATGTATGGATGTGAAAGTTGGACTGTGAAGAAAGCTGAGCACTGAAGAATTGATGCTTTTGAACTGTGGTGTTGGAGAAGACTCTTGCGAGTCCCTTGGACTGCAAGGAGGTCCAACCCATCCATCCTAAAGGACACCAGTCCTGGGTGTTCTTTGGAAGGACTGATGCTAAAGCTGAAACTCCAATACTTTGGCCAGCTCATGCTGGGTTGACTCACTGGAAAAGACCCTGATGCTGGGAGGGATTGGGGGCAGGAGGAGAAGGGGATGACAGAGGATGAGATGGCTGGGTGGCATCACAGACTCGATGGACATGAGTTTGGGTGAACTCCAGGAGTTGGTAATGGACAGGGAGGCCTGGTGTGCTGCAATTCATGGGGTCACAAAGAGTTGGACATGACTGAGTGACTGAACTGAACTAAACTGAATTTGCCTTGATTCATGGACCTAACATTCCAGGTTCTTATGTAATATTGTTCTTTACAACATCAAACCTTGCTTCTATCACCATTCCCATCCACAGCTGAGTGTTATTTTTGCTTTGGCTCCATCCCTTCATTCTTTCTGGTGTTATTTCTCCACTGATCTCCAGTAGCATTATTGGGCACCTACCCACCTGGTGAGTTCCTCTTTCAGTATCCTATCATTTTGCCTTTTCATACTGTTCATGGGGTTCTAAAGGCAAGAATACTGAAGTGGTTTGCCATTCCCTTCTCCAGTGGACTACATTCTGTCAGACATCTCCACCATGACACATCTATCTTGGGTGGCCCCCCATGGCATGGCTTAGTTTCACTGAGTTAGACAAGGCTGTGGTCTATGTGATCAGATTAGCTGGTTGTCTGTGATTGTGGTTGCACTCTGTCTGCCCTCTGATGCCCTCTCTCAGTGCCTACTGTCTTACTTGGTTTTCTCTTACCTTGGATGTGGGATATCTCTTCATGGCTGACCCAGTAAAGTGCAGCCGCTTCTCCCCACCTTGGACGTGGGATAAGTTTCATTAATCTTAATGAACCTCAGTTCCCATTTCTCTGTAAAAAATTTATAATACTAATAGTCACTTTAATAGGGTAATTTTGAAGATGAAAAAAGTCGATAAACGTGAACCACTTAACACAGTGACTGGTAATACTAAATGAACCTTGTGCCAGGCTTAACTGTTGTTATTCCAATGTTAGACATATGGCTCAGGCTGGACCAATCTCCTAAAACTTTGAATTCTGTACTGAATGATAAAATATTTTGAAAATACTATTGATGCTAAAGTCACTATGAAAAAAAGGTCCTTAAACTGTCAATGACTCACTACCCAATCCCTCAAACTATCTTGGTTCTATACTTCTAGACTGATAAACACTTCCTTTGATTTTTTAACAGATTATTATTTTGTAAAATGTTAATGCCTTTCCTGAGATATAATTGTCATACTGTACAACTCATCCATTAAAGGCATCCAGTTATATAATTCTAATTTTAGGTCACTTTCACTACTCCCATCCAAAGAAACACTCTGCCGTTTAGCAGTTGCTCTGCATTCCCCCAAATCCCTTCTCCCCAGCATCAAGGAACCACCAAGTTCACTTTCTGTCTCTATTAACTTTTGATAAGGGTGCCAAGATAACTCAATGTGGAAAGAGTAACCTTTTTTATATATGGTGCTGAGATCACTGGATATCCATATGCAAAATAATGAAGTTGGATCCCTACCTCACACCCTATACAAAAATTAACTCACAGTTTATCAAAGACCTAAATACAGAGAATAAAACTATAAAAACTTAGAAGAAAGCATAGATATAAATCTTACTATGATTTCCAGAGTTACTTAAAATCCTTTCAACAATTTTCTCTTGGGGCTTAAATTTGTCTGAAATTTTGTTTTGTCTTATTTGTTTCTTGCTTGAAAGCACAGAACTCTACCTGACAGCCCTCTATCCCTGCTGTTCACTCCATAAGTCATGTTTGACATTTTGGAACCCTATGGACTGTAGCATGCCAAGCTCCCCAGCACTTCACCATCTCCCAAAGTTTGCTCATGACCACTGAGTTGGTGATGCCATCCAGCCATCTTCTGCCCTCTTCTCCTATTGCCTTCAATCTTTCCAAGCATCAGGGTCTCTTCTAATGAGTTGGCTCTTCACATCAGGTGGCCAAAGTATTGGAGTTTCAGCTTCACCATCAGTCCTTCCAATGAATATTCAGGGTTGATTTCCTTTAGGATTGACTGGTTTGATCTCCTTGTTGTCCAAGGGATTCTCAAGAGTGTTCTCCAGCACCACACTTTGAAAGCATCAATTATTTGGCACTATGCCTTCTTTGGCTCAGAGGTTAAAGCGTCTGCCTGCAGTGCAGGAGACGTGGGTTTGATCCCTGGGTGGGGAAGATACCCTGGTGAAGGAAATGGCAACCCACTCCAGTATTCTTGCCTGGAGAATCCCATGGATGGAGGAGCCTGGCAGGCTACAGTCCACGGGGTTGCAAAGAGTTGGACACAACTGAGCAACTTCACTTCACTTCAGGCCTTCTTTATGGTCCAACTCTAATATCCATATATGACTACTGGAAAAACCACAGCTTTGATGAATAGACCTTTGTTGGCAAAGTGATGTCTCTGTTTTTTAATAGGCTGTCTAGGTTGTTCATAGCTTTTCTTCCAAGGAACAAGTGTCTTTTAATTTTGTAGCAGCAGTCAACATCCACAGTGATTTTGGAGCTCAAGAAAATAAAGAATATGCATTGTTTCCCCATCTATTTGCCATGAAGTGATGGGACCAGATGCCACAATCTTAGTTTTTTGAATGTTGAGTTTTAGGTCAGCTTTTTCACTCTCCTCTTTCACTCTCATCAAGAGGCTCTTTAGTTCCTCTTCACTTTCTGTTAGAGTGGTATTATCTGTATATGTGAGGTTGTAGATATTTTTCCTGACAATCTTGATTCCAGCTTGTGATCCACCCAGTCCAGCATTTCACATGATGTACTCTGCATATAAGTTAAATAAACATGATAATAATATTCAACCTTGATGTATTCTTTTCCCAATTTTGAACCAGTGCATTGTCTCTTGTAATTATAATAGCATACTCCTGAAATGCATAATGGATTATTTTCTTCCTCGACACCCTCTTCACCAATCCCACACTCCCACCCAGGCCACAAAAACACAGGTTTATGGCATGAGCAAATTGGAACATGTCCTCTTAGAATGTAAGTGATTGTTATTTGAGACCACCAGTATCCGTGTCTTCACCTACTAAGCGGCAACTGACTAGGTTCTTGGGTAAAAGGCAACATTGCCAAGAATATGCAACCAAATTTTTATTTTATGATTTGACTGTCATATTGTTATCTAATACTCTGGACAGGAACATTTTTCTCCCCTGGGGAAGCAGACCAATCTTCCAGAGTTGTTCATCCTAGGTTATCACTCTTATTGACTTGCTAAATTTAGGCTTGAACTCCAGAACATTTTGCTCCGGTTTTGACTGTTTCTGCGATGCTAACCTCCATGGTATTTATCTAGTCAATCTCTGGCAGTGTTTCAGCATGTGTTTTTGCAAGGCTAAATTAAGTTGCAATGAACTTAAAATAAAAAAGAAATCAAAGTTAACGAGTTGTTCAATTGGCTCTGTGGCCATCAAACTCAATGTAAGGAACCAGACAAAGCTGCCATGAATTACAGAATATAACTGAGGAACAGAACCCGCCTGCAGTGCAGGGGACATAAGAGATGCAGGTTCAATCCCTGGGTTGGGAAGATCCCCTGGAGGAGGGCATGGCAACCCACTCCAGTATTCTTGCCTGGAGAATTCCATGGACAGAGGAGCCTGAAAGGATATACTCCAGGGGATCACAAAGAGTTGGACACCACTAAGCAACTAACACTTTCACACTTCACTAAGGAACAGAACTAAGATAATGCATCACAAACAATACTAGTGACTTGCCATTTAGTGATAGTCTATTTTTTAGTCATTCTAATTTTACCTTTGTGTGGTCAATTTTAATTTTCCAAATAAACCAAATAAGAATATGAAAAGTTTTTTTAAAAAGTAACATTATGTGTGTACACACACACACACACACACACACCTATGGGGGGTGGGAAGAGGGCTTAGAGAAACCAATCTGCTACTCCCAGAAGTAATATGACAATCTTAATACAAGACGTCAAGGGGAATAAATTTTTTTCTCATACATCTACAACGATCTGAACAAATGATTCTGGTGCTATCTGCTTTGCTCTTTTAATCATAAATGCTAACATTCTTTAACTTTGCACATTGTCATAGTTCATTAAATTAAATAAAAGAAAATACAAATGGCCATCCCTGTAAAGTGAATGCAGGAGTATGCTCAAAGTTAGACCATCTTGCTGAGAAAGTGTACAACAACTTCAACCATTCAAGTAATAACAACTACAACAACAGAACACAATAACAGAGCCTTCTATGTACTGGATGGAAGATGAAGTTTCAACCATTTGCAGGGCTCCTCCTTTTTCTCATTGTAAGCCAAGTGAACCACAGGCTTCAGGAAACATCTTTTTGACATTCCAAAGGAATGAATACAGAGTCTTCAAGCAAGAAAAATGCAGATGAAAAGGACAGCAGTGAGTGCACCAATATCCACCTGGAACAGAGGAGAAGCTTGCTATTACTAAGTCTAGGCAATGTGATAGATAAGAATGTCAGGTAATGCATCAACACACGTGGAAAAAGAAAGGATATGGGAAAATGTGAAGTAAGCTAACTTTCCTCTCCCTTCCTGTATCCCTTGATGCTCCTGTACTGAATCATTTTCTTCTACCTAAACACGAACTTCCACAATTCCTTCTCACGCAGTCCCAGATCCTTTTAACTTTGCATTCTTCTTAGACTATTCATTCCACTCCTATGGCATCAGTTTGTATCCACTCACATTTAGTTTTCACATATATGATTCCAGCTCAGATATTTCTTCTGAATCCGAGGAAGTCTCCATTCATTTCCTGTGCACCTCTACTTGGGGGTATCAAAGGCATATCAAATTCAGCATGTCCAAAACTAAACTCAGGATCTTCTTTCTCTAACCTGTTCCTCTAGCAGTTTCATCTCAGTAAATCACACCACCACCCACACAATTGCACAGTCAGAAACCTAAGACTCATCCTTGAGACTTGAACCTCATTCATATGTCACAAGGCATTATTGACAAAAGCATCATTTGAACTGAAGTCAATATGACTTCAAGTCTAGGGCTTCTTCACTGTTCCACAGAGTAACAAAGACCCCAGAGTCTACTCAGCAAATATTTCATGGATTTCAGCTTATCAGAACTATTTTCTCTCTATTTAGTCACCAGTATTTGTTCATAAGGCACTCTCAGGGGGAAGGGAGGGAAGCATGTGTTAAAGTAAATTTGTGAAAAATGGGAACTATTCTCAGAGAGTTAATTAAAAAATGTTAAAAGTTTCTAATTACCTCTCACTTTGAAATTAGATTTTTTTATTATCATGTTGTAGGATATTGAAAGATTTTTCCTATTATCCTAGAATGACAACCTACAATCTAGAGCTGAGGACCAAGAGGCACTTAGTCCCTTTTCTTCTTCTGATTCTTGCCCAGGATTATGGCCAGACACCATGAGGATATGAGGCTGGGACTGAGGTGGCCTTTGCAGACAAGCACTGGTAGGGCGGGGAGGGGGTGAGGAAGAGTATGGTTATTTGCCTACAAGTGAAGATGTATCTCACTCTTTCTACATGGCTTCTCAGAAGGGGAAGGATGTGGGCAATGGGGTAGCACTATTCTTCAGAGGCTCACTAAACCTATCAAGTGGTAGCATGTCCTGTCCTGGCACCCACAACCTTCATCCACAAATCGTCCCTGTCCTTCACTTCCCAGAATATTTAAGGGAACTGGAGAAGGGCAAACAAAGGCATCAAAGTCAAGAACAATTGTTGCTGTATAGCACAGGGAACTCTACTCAGTGCTCTGTGGTGACCTAAATGGGAAGGAAATCCAAAACAGAGGGGATATACCTATATGTACAGCTGATTCACTTTGCTGTACAACAGAAACTAACACAACATTGTAAAGCAGCTATACTCCAGTAAAAATAAATTAAAAAAATAAAAATTGTTGTGAGGGTAACTGGGCTTACATTGTTGACATCACCCAGTCAGAATGGACTCTGGCCTAGGTATGAAATCAGGGTCCTGAGTGGAAGGAGGTGCTGCTATGCCAGTCATTGTCCCTGTATTTGCTAGATCGTAGAGGATACGAGGCTAGGACTGAGGTGGCCTTTGCAGACAAGCACTGGTGGGGCCGGGAGGGGGTGGGGAAGAGTGTGGCTATTTGCCTACAAATGAAGATGTATCTCACTCTTTCTACACGGCCTCTCAGAAGCGGAAGGATGTGGGAAATGGACTAGCACTATTCTTCAGAGGCTGTCCCTGCACTGCATGCACTGTTTTTTACTCTGATCCCTTTGGAGATTACATTTAATATCACTGGTCCCTGAACACTAAATGCAGTCTGTTACCCTGACAACCAATAATGCCTTCACACATTTTTAAAGGCTTCCTGGGTGGTAGGAAACTACTGTACTGCACAGGTTGAGAACCACTTCCTCATCCTCCACACTAGGGAACTATGTAAATAAACAAATCCACTGAATTTCTGCAAAACTGAAACAGGCCTTTTGTCCCCACAAGGGAGACAAAAATTCCATGCTTTTCTTACAGAAATTCTTGATGGTCAGGAGGAGATAACAAAGAAGCAGTACTAACCAATAACGACAAAAAGGGGACACAATCACAGACAGGAAGTAAAGAGAAACTTGGTCATGTATCCATTTCCCCCCACATCCTGTCCACATTGATACTCTGGAAGTGTCATGTTTTGAAGCAGGAATAGAGAAGAAACATCTCTTTCGTACCTTGTCCTGGCACTCATAAATTGTCAGGGTCGCTGTTGAAGCTGATGCTGAAGCGGAACAGAAGAGAAATGGAAATTAAACAGACATTGAGATTGAAACTGTAAACTGGACTGTGTTTTAATAACCAAAAGTGACCAGAGACTTATGAAATCTGTCCAAGGCGTCATTAAAGGACAGGAAAAAGAGATTCAGTAGAGCATAGTTCAAGGCAGTGACTGGAGAAAAAATAAATCCATTTTATGTTTATATCCCACTGAGTCCAGACTTCAAAAAATCTGATAACAATCCACCTATCATTTCATGTGTTCCCCTAATTTTGTTCTTTTCCTTCATATTTTAATACACAGTTATTGAGTGGAAGTTTGATTGGCATTAAAGATTTCTAGTTTCTGAGAGGCTACCACGTTTTTTTTTTTTTACTCTCAATTACATTAAGTTTATGAGACCTATGCATCAGTATATTTGGTTTTCTATTTTCCTCTCATTTCATTAGCTAATAAGGACAGGACAGAATAAATGCAAAACATTCAGATAATGGTAGAATAAACCCTAATGTTCACTAGGAATTGCAGCACTGCTCAAATTGAACTGATGTCTGGCTGGAAGCACCACTGTGCAATGGCTCAGAATATATAGTACAGTACTCATTGCTTGGCTATTTTATAACAACTCAGAATTTGATATATGATAGACAGTTTAGGGATTTAAGAGTGGAATGTGTTCAAGTATGAATTAGGCAAGAGTTGAGCTATGAACTGTGAATGCCATGTACTGCTATTAATGCATCTACCTGGTATGCTGGGAGCTGGGAGCACAAGGGCTCCACCTGCTCTGCTGTATCAGTCATCCTCACACAATCAGCTGAGTCTGAAAAATCCACTTGAAAGTCTTTATTTTTAAAAAATTATTATTTGTCAACTCTTGGGTATATATCTGGAAAAGACAAAAACTTTAATCTGAAGATACATGCACCCCAATGTTCACCGCAGCACTATTTACAATAGCCAAGACATGGAAGCAACCCAAATGTCTACTGACAGGAATAAATAAAGATGTGGTACATATATACAATGGAATATTATGCAGTCATAAAAAAAGAATGGAACGATGCCATTTGCAGCAACATGGATAGACCTAGAGATTATCATACTAAATGAAGTAAGTCACACAGAGAAAGACAAATATCATATGATATCTCAGATGTGGAATCTAAAATATGACACAAATGAAATTATTTATAAAACAGAAATAGACTCAGACATAGAAAATAAACTAATGGCTACCAAAGGGGAAATGTGGGGATAACTTAGAAATTTGGAATTAACACATACACACTGTTGTATATAAAATAGATAATAACAGCACAGGGAACTACATTCAATATCGTATAACAACCTATAATGGAAAAGAATCTGAGAAAGAATATATATATATATATTATATGCATGTATATGTGTGTATGTATATATATATATATATATATATATATAACTGAATCACTTTGCTGTACATTTGAAAATTGTAGATCAACTATGAAAAGTGAAAGTGAAAGTCCCTTAGTCGTATCCAACTCTTTGTGACCCCATGGACTACACCAGTCCATGGAATTCTCCAGGCCAGATACTGGAGTGAGTAGCCTTTCTCTTCTCCAGGGGATCTTTCCCACCCAGGGATCAAACCCAGGTCTCTTGCATTGTAGGTGGATTCTTTACCAACTGAGCCACCAGGGAAGCCCAAGAAAACTGGAGTGAATAGCCTATCCCTTCTCCAGGGGAACTTCCCAACCCAGGAATTGAACCAGGGTCTCCTGCATTGCAGGCAGATTCTTAACCAGCTGAGCTATCCAGGAGGCCCATAAAAAATCAACTATACTTCAATTTAAAAAAAAAAGGAAGATCACTATCAATGCTCTACAAAACACAAAAGTACAAAAAAAGGACTCGATGTCAGAAATCAACTATTTTTATATCCTCTTGCATTCATTCTTATTTTATTACCCCCTTGGTCAGTGCAAAACATGTGGCTTCTTCCCTTAATGAGTAACTTTTGTTTATACACTCAGAGCATAATACTGAGCCAACTGATTGCTAAACCCCACTAGTGGGATAGATAGGGAATCACAGCATCTGCCAATGGTATATAAATTGCCTAAGGAATCTGACTGCCCCCAACACCCAAATGGAGTATATATTATCCTTGGAATAATTTCTAATGCATATTAGCCTATGCTCAGCACACAGACACTTCAGTGCATTTATAGAATTTCCTGGATCAGCTGGTGTACTGGATGTCCACTCTACCTACTGACCCTACTCTCTGCTATAGGAGCCTGACCTGAAATCAATGAGTTTCTTTAGCTTCTGGTTCCAGTTGGGTTTGGCCAAGGACAAGCACTAATGGAGGAAGGAAGAAAAGTGATTTGGGGTATTTAGTCCCTAGCCTCTTATCTGCAGTGGTGCCTTTGTCACAGTTCCTATCAGCTACCTTCTCTGCACCCCTTTCTCTAGCTATAGACAACAATTCCCTCCCCCTTGTCAAGTGAGGCTGGGGGTAACAACCCCAGAGTCACTGGTCTTACAGTCTCCTTTACCTGATGACAGCTTTGTAAAAAGTCCCTGTATCAAACCTCCCTCAAATTCCCAAATTAAGGTATGCTACCTGTTTTCTAGATACTGCCAATAACCCTTTGTTGCTGCATCTACATCTCTAAAAGTAATTTAGCCTCCAAGGACAGCAAGGCAACAGAAGACATCAGGTGCAATGAGGACGTCTTTCCAAATCTGTAATAAATTCTAATATTAAGTCCTATAATAATTCTAAACAAAAGGCCCTGATTGAGGGAGAAATTTTTTGTATGGTCCCCACACTACTTCCTAAAATTGGATCCAGAGCAAAAATGCCAGTGAATTCTGGAGATGATTTGTTGAGAAGCTACAAATTCACTGTAGCCAGTTTTGAGAAGAAAATACTTGTCTAAAATGAAAAAACCGGAAGCCAACAGTGTATGATTAGAAAATAGAAAATGTCATATTTTAAATTGGGGGAAATGGATGTAAAGTGGAAGGTTTCATTCTTTCCTTAATTGTGTGGCTGGGTCTTCCTGGACTCTCAGTCTAATCTGCATGAATACAAAAATTACACAGCAATCTAGAAGCTTAAAAAAAAAGACAAAATAAAAATGGCTGTAATTAAATGACAAAAAATACTATATTCAAATAAAATTAAGGGTTTGACTTAAAGCTATAGGGGGACATCTCCTTTTGTTTATTTCTATGTAGGATTTAAAGGAGAATAAAAGAAAAAGAATTTTTGGAAAAGTATCTCAGCAATGACTTTATAACCTCAGCCTAAGGAGAAGTTTGCTGGTCCAAAGTACTCTGTGTTCATCTTGTCCATTTTATGACTTTTCATTCTATCCCTGTGCTCCATGTAAAAGTCATGAAGAAGAGGCCCAAGAACCAGAAAGAAGAAACACAGAATTTTGTTGTTAGCTTTATCCATCATATCAAAAGTTCAAAAGATCCATTCTTAACTAAAATGGAAGTTATTATGATAATGATGATTTTTAAAAGAGAAATATTTCAGATACACATCAAAGCACCCATATCTATGCCCACCAATATTTAATAAACATAAATATCTTACCATATTGCTTCATTTTTTTAAGTAATAACATCTTTTGGATATAGTTAAGAAATATTTCAATCCACTTATTATACAAATTTCACCCCTCAAAGAGATGACATAGAATTACTAGTCAGTTAAATTTTAAAGCTTTTAAATTTCAATTTTTTTAACTTTTTGGCAAATGGACCTCATTATGGATCTGATTTAAACAATAGACCCTCCCCTGGGCTTCCCTGGTGGCTCAGATGGTAAAGAACCTGCCTGCAATACAGGAGACCTGGGTTCGACCCCTGGGTTGGGAAGATCCCTTAGAGAAGAGAATGGCAACCTACTCCAGTATTCTTGCCTGGAGAATTCCATGGACAGAGGACCCGGGTGGGCTACAGTTCATGGGGTCGCAAAGAGTAGGATGTGACTAACACTTTCACTTTTCAAAAAATGAACATATGCAGTTACAATTCATGAATCAACTTTCAGGTTATTTGATGACCTCTAGAATAACAGATTGTTGTTATGCTACAAAAATAGACTATTACTCAGCCTTTAAAAAGAATGAGATAATGCCATTTGCAGCAACATGGATGGACCTAGAGATTATCATACTAAGTGAAATAAGTCAGACAGAGGAAGACAACTTCCATATGATATCATTTATATGTGGAATCTAAAATATGATACAAATGAACTTACTGACGAACTAAAAACAGACTCACAGACATAGAAAACAAATTTACAGTTACTTAAGGGGAAAGGAGGTGGAGGAGGGATAAATTAAGAGTCTAGAGTTAGCAAATATACAACACTATGTATAAAACAACCAACAAGGACCTACTGTATACCACAGGGAACTATATTCAATATCCTGTAATAAAACCAAAAGGGAAAAGGAATATATATATATATATATATATATATGAATCATTTGATTGTACAGCAGAAACTAACACATTGCAAATAAACTATACTTCAATAAAAATTCTTATAAATAATAATAAAATATCAATAATAAAAAGACACATAGTCCAATTTTAAAAACAGGCAAAGAATTTTTATTCCACAGATATTTCTCCCAAGATGATACACAAATGACCAAAAAGCAAATGAAAAATGTTCTATATGAATTGACACCAAGAAAGTGAAAATCAGAATCACAGAATTGTACCACTTCATAGCTACTAGGATGGCTACATTAAAAAAACTACAAATAATAATAAATATTGGTGAGGAAGTAGAGAAAGTGGAACTCTTATGCTTTGTTGGTGGAAATTTAAAATGGTACAGCTACTTTGAAAACTGACTTATAAGAAAAATAGTGACATACAGTCCATGGGGTCACAAAGAGTTGGACATGACTGAGCAACTAAGCACACCACAAAGAACGTAGAAGCAGAAATATAATGATAATAACAACAATAATAATAAAATGAAGAGCAGAAGTATTAGTCTGTGAAGTAGAAACAGTATTACAGAGAGAACCGACACAATCAAGAGCTTGATTTTACAAAATAAACAATAAAACTGGCAAATCTCTGGTAAGACTGATTTTTTAAAAGTCATCAATAACAACTATCAGGAATGAGAAAGGGGACAGATAGCTACAGATAAAAAAATATATATTTTTTTCTGATTTTATACCAATCTTTTTGCTAAGAAGACAAAAATATTAGAGAAACAAAAATAATATGGACTCCGAAAAACAGAAAACTTGAATATTCCTTAAATAATCAAAGATATTGAATTAACATGGCCCACTGAAGAAGGGAATGGCAAATCACTCCAGTATTCTTGCCCCAAGAACCCCATGAAGTCTAAAAAGGCAAAAAGATATGACACCGGAAGATGAGCTCCCCAGGTCAGAAGGTATCCAACATGCCATTGTAGAAGAGAGGAGAAATAATTCCAGGGTTTAGCTGGTTTGGGCTTCCATGATTGTTCAGACTGTAAAGAATCTCCCTGCAATGCAGAAGACCTGGGTTCATCCCTGGGTCGGGAAGAACCCCTGGAGAAGGGAAAGGCAATGAACTTCAGTATTCTTGACTGGAGAATTCCATTGACAGAGAAGCCTGGTGGGCTACAGTCCATTGGGCCACGAAGAGTCCAGACACGACTGAGCAACTCACACTTTCACTTTCACTTGGCCAGAGGCTGGAGCAAAGCGGAAACGCTGCACAGTTGTGGATGTGTCAGGTAGTGAAAGTAAAGTCTGACGCTATAAAGAATAAAATTGCGTAGGAACCAGGAATGTTAGGTCCATGAATCAAGGTAAATTGGATGTGGTCAAGCAAGAGATGGCAAGAATGAGCATCGAGACCTTAGGAATCAGTGAGCTAAAATGGATGGGAATGGGTAAATTTAATTCAAATAACCATTATATCTACTATTGTTGGCAAGAATCCCTTAGAAGAAATGAAGCAGCCCTCATAGTCAACAAAAGAATCTGAAATGTAGTACTTCGGTAAAATGTCAAAAACAGAAGAATGATCTTGATTCATTTCCAAGGCAAACCAATCAACATCACAGTAATCCAAGTCTATGCCACAACCAGTAATGCTGAAGAAGATGAAGTTGAATGGTTCTATGAAGACCTACAAGACCATCTAGAATTAACACCAAAAAAAGATGTCCTTTTCATCATAGGGGATTAGAATGCAAAAGTAGGAAGTCAAGAGATACCTGTAGTAACATTTTGACCTTGGAGTACAAAATGAAACACGGCAAAGGCTAACAGAGTTTTGCCAAGAGAATGCACTGATCAGAGCAAACACCTTCTTCCAACAAAACAAGAGACGTCTCTACACATGGACATCACCAGATAGTCAACACTGAAATCAGGTTGATTATATTATTTGCAGCTGAAGATGGAGAAGTTTTATACACGCAGCCGCTGATGCAAAGAGCAGATTCACTGGAAAAGACCCTGATGCTGGAACGATTGAGGGCAGGAGGAGAAGGGGACAATAGAGGATGAGATGGTTGGATGACATCACCAGCTCAATGGACATGAGTTTGAGCAAACTCTGAGAGAGAGTGAAGGACAGGCAAGCCCAGCATGCTGCAGTCCATAGGGTCACAAAGAGTCAGACATGAATTAGCAATTGAACAAAAACAACATACAGTCAGCAAAAAGAAGACCTGGAGCTGACTGTGGTTCAGATCATGAACCCCTTATTGTCAAATTCAGACTTAAATTGAAGAAAGTAGAGAAAACCACTAGGTCATTCAGGTATGACCAAAATCAGATCCCTTATGATTATACAGAGAGGTGATGAATAGATTGAAGGAATTAGATCTGATAGACAGAATGAAGAACTACTGATGGAGGTTCCCAACACTGCACAGAAAGTGGTAACCAAAACCATCCCAAAGTAAAAGAAATGCAAAAAGGCAAAGTGGTTGTCTGAGGAGGCTTTACAAACAGCTGAGAAAAGAAGAGAAATGAAAGGCAAAGGAGAAAATGAAAGATATACCCAAGTGAATGCAGAGTTCCAGAGACTAGCAAGGAGAGATAAGAAAGCTTTCTTAAGTGAACAATGCAAAGAAATAGAGGAAAACAGAAGAATGGGAAAGACTAGAAATCTCTTCAAGAAAACTGGAGATATCAAGGAATATATCAGGAAAAGATGGGCACAAAAAAGGACAGAAAGGGTAAGGAACTAACAGAAGCAAAACAGATTAATAAGAGGTGGCAAGAATACACAAAACTGTACAAAAAGAGTCTTAATGACCCAGATAACCACGATGTTGTGTGCTCACTACCTAGAGCCAGACATCCTCGAGTGTCAAGTCAAGTGGGCCTTAGGAAGCATTATTATGAACAAAGCTTGTGGAGGTGATGGAATTCCAGCTGAGCTATTTCAAATCCTAAAAGACAATGCTATTAAAGTACTACACTCAATATGCCAGCAAATTTGGAAAACTTGGTAGTGGCCACAGGACTGGAAAAGGTCAGTTTTCATTCCAATCCCAAAGAGGGGCAATGACAAAGAATGCTCCAATTGTCATACCATTGTTCTCTTTTCATATGCTAGTAAGGTAATCCTCAAAATCCTTCAAGCTAGGCTTCAGCAGTACATGAATCCAGAAATTATAGATGTACAAACTGGATTTAGAAAAGGCAGAGGAACCAGAGATCAAATTGCCAACATCCAATGGATCATGGAAAAAGCAAGAGAATCCCAGGAAAACATCTACTTCTGCTTCATTGACTACACTAAAGCCTTTGACTGTGTGGATCACAACAAACTGTGGAAAATTCTTAAAGAGGTAGGAATACCAGATCAATTTACCTGCCTCCTAAGAAACATGTATGCAGGTCAAGAAGCAACAGTTAGAACCGGACATGGAGCAACAGACTTGTTCAAAATTGGGAAAGGAGTACGCCAAGGGTATATATTGTTACCCTGTTCATTTAATATACATGCAGAGTACATGATATAAAATGCCAGGCTGAGTGAATCACAAGCTGAAATCAAAATTGCTAGGAGAAATATCAACAACCTCAGCTATGCAGATGATTCCACTCTAACAACAGAAAGCAGAGAGGAACTAAAGAATCTCTTGATGAGGGTGAAAGAGGAGAGTAAAAAAGCTAGTTTAATAAAAACTAAGATCATGGCATCCTGTCGCATCACCTCATGGCAAATAGAAGGGGGAAAAGTGTAAAGAATGGTTGATTTTATTTTCTTGGGCTCCAAAATCACAGTGGATGATGACTGTAGCCATGAAACTAAAATACACTTGCTCCTTGGAAGGAAAGCTATGACAAATCTAGACAGCATATTAAAAAGCAGAGACGTCACTTTGCCAACAAAGGTCCATATAGTCAAAGTTATGGTTTTTCCAGTAGTTATGTATGAATGAGAGAGTTGGACCATAAAGAAGGCTGAGTGCTGAAGAACTGATGCTTTCGAATTGTGGTGCTGGAGAAGACTGAGAGTTCCTTGGATTGCAACAGATCAAACCAGTCAATCCTAAAGGAAATCAACCCTTAATATTCATTGGAAGGACTGATGCTGAACTGAAGCTCCAATACTTTGGCCACCTGATGGGAAGAAGAGATTCATTGCAAAAGACCTTGATGCTGGAAAGACTGAGGGCAGGAGGAAAAGGGGGAGACAGAGGATAAGATGGTTGGATAGCATCACCAACTCAATGGACATGAGTTTGAGCAAGCTCCAGGAGACAGTGGAGGATAGGGAAGCCTGGAGAGCTGCTGTCTGTGGGGTCGCAAAGAGCTGGACACAACTTAGCGACTGAACACAACAACAAAACAATAAATAAAGAAATAATTTCACTCTTTCACAAAATCTTCTAGAAAAAAAGAAAAATAATAAAAGGAACACATCCAGACTATTTTTATGTGACTAGCATAATGTAGCAGAGAAGGCAATGGCACCCCACTCCAGTACTCTTGCCTGGAAAAATCCCTTGGATGGAGAAGCCTGGTAGGCTGCAGTCCATGGGGTCGCTAAGAGTCGGAGACGACTGAGCAAATTCACTGTCAATTTTCACTTTCATGCATTGGAGAAGGAAATGACAACCCACTCCAGTGTTCCTGCCTGGAGAATCCCAGAGAGAGGGGAGCCTGGTGGGCTGCTGTCTGTGGGGTTGCACAGAGTTGGACACAACTGAAGTGACTTAGCAGCAGCAGCAGCAGCATAATGTAGATACCAAATCATAATAAGGAGTGATGAAAAAATATTGTTTTACTCATTAACATAAGAATCACAAGGAAATAATAAAGTGAATAAAGCAATATATGCAAAGGATAATACCTCACATCTAAATTGCATTTACCTCAGAAATGTAAGGTTGCTGTATCATTAGGAAATTGAAGCATGTAAATAAACCTATTAATACATCAAAAGATAAAAATCCAAACTAGTGATTGCATCAGTAGATGCAGAAAAAACATCTGACAAAATTGAACATCCATCCATGATTTAAAAAAATATAATAAATTTCTCAGCAAACTAGGAATATAAAAATATCCCCTTAGTCTGACAAAGACATGTGCAAATAACTGAGGTAAACATACACTTATGGGTGAAACATACATAAGTAAACAGATAATTATGTTTCCTCTCTGAGAACAGGATTAAGACAAAGATGCCTGGTATTATCGCCTATATTCAACACTGTATTAGGTGTTCCAGCTAGGGCAGAAAGTAATCAAAAAGGATAAGAATAGTAAGAAGTGTAGAAAAGGGAGCCAATTTGTTAAGTTTCTATTTAGAGAAGCACTCAATATGCCAGCAAATTTGGAAAGCTCAGCAGTGGCCACAGGACTGGAAAAGGTCAGTTTGCATTCCAATCCCAAAGAAAGGCAATGCCAAAGAATGCTCAAACTACCAAACAATTCCACTCATCTCACACACTAGTAAAGTAATGTTCAAAATTCTCCAAGCCAGGCTTCAGCAATACATGAACCGTGAACTTCCAGATGTTCAAGCTGGTTTTAGAAAAGACAGAGGAACCAGAGATCAAATTGCCAACATTCGCTGGATGATCGAAAATGCAAAAGAGTTCCAGAAAAACATCTATTTCTGCTTTATTGACTATGCCAAAGCCCTTGACTGTGTGTATCACAATAAACTGTGGAAAATTCTTCAAGAGATGGGAATACCAGACCACCTCACCTGCCTCTTGAGACACCTATATGCAAGTCAGGAAGCAACAGTTAGAACTGGACTTGGAACAACAGACTGGTTCCAAATAGGAAAAGGAGTACATCAAGGCTGTATATTGTCACTCTGCTTATTTAACTTATATGCAGAGTACATCATGAGAAATGCTGGGCTGGAAGAAGCACGAGCTGGAATCAAGATTGCCGGGAGAAATATCAATAACCTCAGATATGCAGATGACACCACCCTTATGGCAGAAAGTGAAGAGGAACTAAAAAGCCTCTTGATGAAAGTGAAAGAGGAGAGTGAAAAAGTTGGCTTAAAGCTCAACATTCAGAGAACTAAGATCATGGCATCTGGTCCCATCACTTCATGGGAAATAGATGGGGAAACAGTGGGAACAGTGTCAGACTTTATTTTTTGGAGCTCCCAAATCACTGCAGATGGTGATTGCAGGCATGAAATTAAAAGATGCTTACTCCTTGGAAGGAAAGTTATGACCAACCTAGATAGCATATTCAAAAGCAGACACGTTGCTTTGCCAACAAAGGTCTATCTAGTCAAGGCTATGGTTTTTCCAGTGGTCATGTATGGATGTGAGAGTTGGACTGTGAAGAAATCTGAGCGCCGAAGAACTGATGCTTTTGAACTGTGGTGTTGGAGAAGACTCTTGAGTGTCCCTTGGACTGCAAGGAGATCCAACCAGTCCATTCTAAAGGAAATCAGTCCTGGGTGTTCATTGGAAGGACTGATGCTGAGGCTGAAACTCCAGTACTTTGGCCAGCTCATGCGAAGAGTTGACTCATTGGAAAAGACCCTGATGCTGGGAGGGATTGAGGGCAGGAGGAGAAGGGGACGACAGAGGATGAGATGGCTGGATGGCATCACCAACTCGATGGACGTGAGTTTGAGTGAACTCCGGGAGTTGGTGATGGACAGGGAGGCCTGGCGTGCTGCAATTCATGGGGTTGCAAAGAGTCGGACATGACTGAGCGACTGAACTGAACTGAATGAATCTACAGATACATTTATTAGAATTAGCAAGAGTGTTGCAAGGTTGTGGAAAAAATCAATATTCAAAAATTAATTGCATCCCTCCCTCTATCTGGCACTTCCCTGATGGCTCAGATGGTAAAAAAAAATCTGCCTTCAGTGCAGGAGGCGGGAGTTTAAACCCTGGGTTGAGAAGATCCCCTGGAGAAGGGAATGGCAATCCACTGCAGTACTCTTGACTGGAGATTCCCTCAATCCTCCTCATTCTCATCCGTCTTTCCCTGCTCATGTCTATATGCACGGATTAGAATACTACACAACATTGCTGCCACACATCACAGTTCATGAATCATTTCACAAACCAAATGGCGGGTGAAAAAAGTAAGAAACATTATACACTATTCCACTTAAATAAAGTGTAAAAACTGGCAAAACTGAACTATATTTTTAGGAGTGCAAACATAGAAGGTTAGACCATAAACCATCCCTTCAAATCATATGTATACATGTATATAAATCATATATACTATATATAAAATCATATACATATATGAAATGTCTGCATTTTTCTGAATGTAGTATATATTACAATAAAAGAACAAAAAAAATTCTCAAAACAATTTATGTATGAGATAGTAGCAATGATAAAGAGGACCTTTCACATTCAACTCTGTGTATTTGTGTGTTGTTAAAATCTATTGCAAAGAAAATATACAATTTTCATGTATCATATATGCAATTCATTTTTAATATCAACATAGATTTTTCAAAACTGCAAAAATACTCTAAAATTATTTGTATAAATTTTAAGTGGAAAATAATGTTTCTGAATGAGAGAAGATATAGAATGGATAGAGCCAAAACAAACAAAAAGCTGAAAGACTTGAGGACCTTCAGGTAGTCTATGTAGCTGGGGCAAAGGATACACATGTGAGAATGAACCTGAGCTCTCTAGAATTGGATCTCTGAAGAGCTAGGACTGTAATCACTTAAATGTGGTTCGAGGTCACATGTAGAATCGACATGGCAGTATTCTTCTTACTTTGACCCTGGTGCACAGACTATGACCCAAACTCCATAAGACCTGGTAATAAATTCCACAATTATTAGCAATTCTAACCACTGAGAGCCAAAGAATTGATGAAGCTAAGAGGAAAGATCTGCCCTTTAATCAGAAGCTATATATTCAAGTCACCTTCAAGGCAATCTTCTGGGGCAAACCACTGCCCATGCATTTATATGTGGTTAATGAGTAGTGAAAAGCCCTTTTGAATGTTCAGAGACCCTTTTCATTTGCACACAATTAGGATAAAAATGATATATGCAGAATAACACTGAATGACATTCTTGTGTTATCTTTTTTCCATCACATCATGCATGAAAATCAAAGGTCTCTTTATTATAATAGGGTCTAATTTGCTTAATACCCAACTTTATAAACTTGATTTTTTTTCTCGCCTCTGAGAACATGCCACTGTTTCTGAGCTTCTGAATAATCTCCAAAAGTGTTAAGGCAACACACTGCGTACATAAACTCAGAATTCAGAGCAGAAGACTGGTAGGGAAATTTAAGTTCAGAGGAGGAAGTGTAAAAGGTAAATGGTAAATGTTTAATGTGGCCAGTGAACTTTGAAAGATATTTGTTTCCCAAGGGTAAAGGCAGTGGATAAACTTTTGAAATGCATTTTAGTTTGAAGTCGGCTTGCAAATTAGTGTGAATTCAAATATGGTATCTAAGGACATTTTGCCACAGAAAGATTTGGAAGCACACAAGTGGTGAGCTTCTCTGTAGAGGTAAAAGGTTTGGAAGTGTGATGTCAAATCTTCTGTTCTCTCTGTGTGAGCAGTCTGTGTGGTGGTGAAGAGGAAAGTGCTCCAAACAGAGTGTCTGGCTTCGACTCTTAGGAGTTTCACCTTGAACAAACGGGCCCACACCTTTCTGCCTCAGCATCTGATACTAATAACTGCTACACAGGGCTACGAGGAGCTTTGAAGAAAACACATAGCACACTTCAAATGGTGCCTGACACGTTGTGGAGCTCACTCAATGTTACTATCATGAGTGTTTGAATGTATATTATGATACAGAAAATGAAATCATTTTTAAGTCATAGGAAGATAGAGATTTATTTAAAATAACTGTTTCTTAAGCAAGGCTTCATATGTGATTCTAGTTAACTGGATGTTCAGTCATTTGTTTCCATAACTGCTGACACTTTTAACTGCTTCATTGAAGCCACAGGTTTCATGTAAAAAGCTTGGTGAATCCCTCATGGAACTCCTGCAAGCCTCCACCCTCATTTTCCTGCTCTGCTCTTTGAACCAGTTTCTATTGTCTCAGCCTCTCTCTGCATCACCATCGACGGAGCTGCTTGCAAAGGTCTAGGATGCTGCCGTTGGTATAAGTGCCAGCTCAGCAGCCCACGCCTCCGAAGAACATGGTACCCTAGGCTACAACCCTGCCAGTCAGACCCACAACCTCACTGGTCCCCACTCCTCTGCCCCTAGCCACAACATTCCAAGGAGACAAAAACTGAACAGTGCCTTCAATGATTTCAAACTTTCAAACTAATATTTTCTGCAATGAAAGGTTTTTTTAATATAAATTTACTTATTTTAATTGGAGGCTAATTCTCTTACAATATTGTATTGGTTTTGCCATACATCAACATGAACCCGTCATGGGTATACACGTGTTCCCCATCCTGAACCCCCCTCCCACCTCCCTCCCCACACCATCCCTCTGGGCCATCCCAGTGCACCAGCCCCGAGCATCCTGTATCGTGCATCGAACCTGGACTGGCAGTGAAAGTTTTTAAAAACTGTGTTCAAGGTCAAAATCCAGCCTGACAACGAACATCAGTGAAAATTACTGAAGCCAACCAGAAAAAGATTTATTAATACAACTAAAGAGAAAAGGAAGAGGACTTCCCTAGTGGTCCAGTAGTTAAGAATCTGACTTCCAATGCAGGGGACACTGGATTTGGTCCTTGGTCCGGGAAATAAGCCCCCGTGCTGCAAACTACAGAGCCCACAAGCTCTGGAGCCTGAGCAACACAACTAGAGAAGCTTGAGAGCTGAAACCAACACCCGACACAGTCATAAATAAAGAAATATTTTTAAAAACAACGTCAGGAAGGAACCGCAAGGAGACGGGTAGGAAGAGCAGGGCAGACTCACAATATACTCAAATCCCATACACTCTAGGCAGTGACCCACAAACTGGAGAATAATTATATGACAAAGATTCTCCCACAGGAGTTCCACGCAGGCTCCCAGCTCAGGGGTCTGGCTCTGGAAAGAAGAGCCCCCAGGGCATTTACCTTTGAAGGTCAGCAGAGCTTAACTGACACACTAGTAAAGCAATGCTCAAAATTCTCCAAGCCAGGCTTCAGCAATACATGAACCGTGAACTTCCAGATGTCCAAGCTGGTTTTGGAAAAGGCAGAGGAACCAGAGATCAAATTGCCAACATCCGCTGGGTCATGGAAAAAGCAAGAGAGTTCCAGAAAAACATCTATTTCTGCTTTATTGACTATGCCAAAGCCTTTGCCTGTGTGGATCACAATAAACTGTGGAAAATTCTTCAAGAGATGGGAATACCAAACCACCTGACCTGCTTCTTGAGAAACCTATATGCAGGTCAGGAAGCAACAGTTAGAACTGGACATGGAACAACAGACTGGTTCCAAATAGGAAAAGGAGTACATCAAGGCTGTATATTGTCACCCTGCTTATTTAACTTATATGCAGAGTACATCATGAGAAACACTGGGCTGGAAGAAGCACAAGCTGGAATCAAGATTGCCGGGAGAAATATCAATAACCTCAGATATGCAGATGACACCACCCTTATGGCAGAAAGTGCAGAGGAACTAAAGAGTCTCTTGATGAAAGTGAAAGAGGAGAGTGAAAAAGTTGGCTTAAAGCTCAACATTCAGAAAACTAAGACCATGGCATCTGGTCCCATCACTTCATGGGAAATAGATGGGGAAACAGTGGAAACAGTGTCAGACGTTATTTTGGGGGACTCCCAAATCACTGCAGATGGTGATTGCAGGCATGAGATTAAAAGATGCTTACTCCTTGGAAGAAAAGTTATGACCAACCTAGATAGCATATTCAAAAGCAGACACATTGCTTTGCCGACAAAGGCCCATCTAGTCAAGCCTATGGTTTTTCCAATAATCATGTATGGATGTGAGTTGGACTGTGAAGAAATCTGAGCACCAAAGAATTGACACTTTTGAACTGTAGTGTTGGAGAAGACTCTTGAGTGTCCCTTGGATTGCAAGGAGATCCAACCAATCCATTCTAAAGGAGACCAGTCCTGGGTGTTCATTGGAAGGACTGATGCTGAGGCTGAAACTCCAGTACTTTGGCCAGCTCATGCGAAGAGTTGACTCATTGGAAAAGACCCTGATGCTGGGAGGGATTGAGGGCAGGAGGAGAAGGGGACGACAGAGGATGAGATGGCTGGATGGCATCACCAACTCGATGGACGTGAGTTTGAGTGAACTCCGGGAGTTGGTGATGGACAGGGAGGCCTGGCGTGCTGCAATTCATGGGGTCACAAAGAGTCAGACACAACTGAGTGACTGAACTGAACTGAGCGACTTGGGGAGACAGAGACTCCACGCTTAAAAGGCCACACAAACCCAGGACAGGGCACAAAAGCAGTCATTGGATAGGAGCCTGGGTCGGACCTACCTTTTGGTCTTGGAGGGTCTCCTGGAGAGGCAGGGGTGGGCAAGATGCACCCCGGGGACACTGGTGGCAGCCATATTTGGGAGCATCCTTTGCTAATGTGATTGGGCCCCACCACGGGACCCTCCCTCTGCTTATCAGTGCCAAGACCTGCCCATCTCCAGCAGCCTGCAGGGACAGTGCTGGGAGGCCTCAGGCCAAACAACTAACTCAGGGGTGGGGAGAGTAGGGGAGAGGGGGGACACGCATTCCAGCTAATGCACCCAGGCTGAAAACTGGGGAGCCCACAACTGCCTCTGGACACACCCCCTAGACGAGCCCTGCACACCTGAGGTGAGGACCAGGCTCTGCCTACCAGGCGGGGGCCGGGGGTGGAGGTAGGGGGGCAAACACCAGAAGCAAGAATACTATGACCCCCTCAAATGCCAGCCAGACCTTACCCTGAGCCCAGCTGGGCCCTGGCCCTACCCACCAGAGGCTAACGGTGGTGGCACCCCAGACCCCACACCCAACTGTGTCAGGAACTGCCCCCGACTCCCGCCCCCCACCATCCAACAACCTGAAAGGAGCTCCGCGATTCCTGGCCCTGCAGCTAGACTCCAGGAGCCAGCTCTGCCAGCCCATGGACAGGGACTAACCCAGGATGTGGCTTCCCACACAAGAGCCCCAGAGGCTTTGGGACCCTGACTCCACCCACCAGTGAGTCAACACTAGCCCCAGGGAGGAGCAGGGCAAGATTCTGCAACCCACCACCTTGTGACCAGGCCCCGCTGACCTGCCACCAGCAGCATCCACATGAGGGAGGGCCTGGCAACCAGCAGACAAAGGGTTGACCAAGCCTGCCAGACCACCAGCATACACAGCCTGCCACAATTGAGGGACCCCCGCTGCAGCCCTGGCAGGGGGTACCCTGAGAGCCTCCAGCTTGGGTGATGAGAGGGGAGTGCATTACCGGGATGCATAGGACATCTCTTACAGAGGGCCACTGCTCCAAGGTTGAGAAATGTAACTAACTGCCACAGACATAAAAATACAAATAGCAACTGAAACAAAAGGAGGGGGCAAAGGAATATGTTCCAGGAGAAAGAACAAGAGACTTTCTCATGGCTCTCACAATCAAATCTTCACTCCTTATTTGGCCCTGCCTGTCACTTGGCTCTTATCAACTTGACCTCCACATGCACCCTCCATTCAAGGAGCCCTGAACCTTTCTGAATGCACCATTTATTTTTGAATGCACACTGTCATTCCTCTGTGCCTTTATAATCACTTCTCCTTTCCTCCTGCCCACATGGAATACTCTTCCTTGAAGGTTCAGGTAAGTTGTCACCTCCTCTCAGAAGCACTCCCTGACTCCTCCAAGCAGAGTTAAGCTTTCCTCCTCTGCACACTCACAGCATAGTTATGTGTTCTCCTATTGCACTTAATATATTGCTGTCTGAGCCACCACTCGCAGTTGGGGACTGAAATGTTTTTTCATCTCCTTCTGGCTATTTATAATGCAGACAGCCTTAAAACAGTTCCATGTTTGAATTTACTTCTGCTTCTATTTACTGTTTACTTAATTCAGGAAAACAGGGAAGATGGACCAACATTCCCATATTGAAAGTATTGTCAGAAAACTGACAAGAATATGATCTGGACCCAGAAAATGGTTTGATAAATAATCGAAACAGTACATGCAAAGATAACTGAAAGAATTTTCTTGGGAAAGAATAAGCCTTCATTTGAAGGATATACGAGGCACTCCATTCCAAATTGATACTATTTCAGCAAGTCTCCTACACAAAATTCCTATATGATTTAAGGGATAAAAGAGGAAACGGACAAAGATAAAATAAAAGACTAGTCAATTGGGGGGAATGAAAAAACCCACATGAGTGTCAACAGTGCTCTAAATGACACAATTATTCACTCTTAAAGAACAATTAACTAATTAAATAAATTATAGTATGTGCATACTACTGAATTCTATGGAGAGTTCAATACAATGAGATATTAATATGGAAAAAGGTTCATGCTAATATTTATATACACTATGACTTTTATGTCATTTACTCAAAATAAAATGCAAAATATCCTTTGTGTGTATGTTTGTGTGTATAAAAGCATTTTTAAAATGTGCAGAGTATAACTGCTTAGCAAAAACAGTTTCCTCTGTGAGGAGGGGAGGGGATTGTATGGGAGAGCAGAGTTGGGGAGCTGGGAATCCATAGATGTCAAGGGGCACTATAACTGTTAACTCTACCTGTGGATTGCATGAGTTTTTGAAATTAATAGACACATTTTGCTTTTTTGACAAGTTTAATTAAAACCAGTAAAATATTCATTCAAATAACCATTCAAATCCTGCAAACAGGATCCTGCAACAGGATCTAGAAATGTAGGTGATATATTCTAACCTAATTAACTTAAAAATTATCCTTCTTAAACCATATATATAAGCATATATAATTTTATATATATATACATAAAATACATAAGATGAAAGAAAATCATACATGCTGGAATGGGAATTCTAGATCTCAAAGACAAGATGAGAAAATCAGAATTAAACCCAGACAAACTAAAGCAATTTCTGTTCAAGTAGCATGAGATAGATAGGAGTTAAAAGGCAGGTGACCATGGAAGAACTAGACATACGTGCATGTATGCTAAGTCACTTCAGTCATGTCTGACTCTTTGCGACCCTATGGACCATAGCCCACCAGGCTCCTCTATCCATGGGATTCTCCTGGCAAGAATACTGGAGTGGGTTGCCATACCCTCCTCCAGGGAATCTTCCCACCCCAGGGATCAAACCTGTGTCTCTTATGTCTCTTGTATTGGCAGGTGGGTTCTTTACCACTAGCGCCACCTAGGAAGCACGAGACATGAAGATTGAGCAAAAAAAGGAAAAAAGGGAGGGAGGGAGGGTTTATGAATTCTTACAACCAGGGATATTAGATTAGAATGAATCTGTCAAACTAACATAATTTTCACCTTTAAAATTAATTTAGCTCTATGGTTAACTTCAGTGTAGCCTCCACTGAGGGCTTCCCTCATGGCTCAGATGGTAAAGAATCTGCCGGCAATTCAGGGTCTGATCCCTGGGTCTGGAAGATCCCCTGGAGAAAGGAATGCAACCCACTCAGGTACTCTTGCCTGGGAAATCCCATGGATAGACAAGTCGGGCAGGCTACAGTCCATGGGATTGCAAAGAGTCAGATGGGACTGAGCAACTAACACTTTCACAGCCTCCATTGAAGTGTAAAGTGATTGCCTCCTCTGTGATACATTAATTCATTGTTTCATGCACTCATCAGAGATCTCTTGATGAAAGTGAAAGAGGAGAGTGAATAAGTTGGCTTAAAACTCAATATTCAAAAAACTAAGATCATGGCATCTGGTCCCATCACTTCATGGCAAATAGATGGGCAACAGTGGAAATAGTGACAGACTTCATTTCTTTGAGCTCCAAAATCACTGCAGATAGTGACTGCAGCCATGAAATTAAAAGACACTTGCTCCTTGGAAGAAAGGCTATGACCAACCTAGATAGCATATTAAAAAGCAGAGACATTACTTTGCTGACAAAGGTCCTTCTAGTCAAAGTTATGGTTTTTCCAATAGTCATGTATGGATGTGCGAGTTGGACTATAAAGAATGCTGAGGGCTGAAGAACTGATGCTTTTGAACTGTGATGTTGGAAAAGACTCTTGAGAGTCCCTTGGACTGCAAGGAGATCTAACCAGTCCATCCTAAAGGAAATCAGTCCTGAATATTCATTGAAAGGACTGATGTTGAAACTGAAGCTCCAATACTTTGGCCACCTGTTGTGAAGAACTGACTCATTTGAAAAGATCCTGATGCTGGGAAAGATTGAAGGCAGGAGGAAAAGGGGATCCAGAGGATGAGATGGTTGGATGGCATCCCTGACTCAATACACATGAGTCTGAGCAAGCTCTGGGAGTTGGTGATGGACAGAGAAGCCTGGCGTGCTGTAGTCCATGGTGTTGCAAAGAGTTGGACATGACTGAGTGACTGAACTGAACAGTGTACCAGGCCCTGCCCTGAGTATGGAAGGTCAAAGAGAAGAAATACCCATGCCCTTTCTTCCACTTACAAAGATCAGCATCTAGACACAGCCTTATGTTGAGCCAATAACATCTAAGGGAGTCCTTGCTACTTGGGACCATACCAGTTCTGTGAACACCTCTAACAGTTTGATAGAAATTCCATAAGTCAGTGGTCCCCAACATTAGGCACCAGGGACGGGTTTAAGTTCAGTTCAGTTCAGTTCAGTCGCTCAGTCGTGTCCGACTCTTTGCAACCCCATGAACTGCAGCACACCAGGTATCCCTGTCCATCACCAACTCCCGGAGTTCACTCAAACTCAAGTCCATTGAGTTGGTGATGCCATCCAGCCATCTCATCCTCTGTCGTCCCCTTCTCCTCCTTCCCCCAATCCCTCCCAGCATCAGAGTCTTTTGCAATGAGTCAACTCTTCGCATGAGGTGGCCAAAATACTGGAGTTTCAGCCTCAGCATCAGGCCTTCCAATGAACACCCAGGACTGATCTCCTTTAGGATGGACTGGTGTGATCTCCTTGCAGTCCAAGGGACTCTCAAGAGTCTTCTCCAACACCACAGTTCAAAAGCATCAGTTCTTTGGCACTCAGCTTTCTTCACAGTCCAACTCTCACATCCATACATGACCACTGGAAAAACCATAGCCTTGACTAGATAGACCTTTGTTGGCAAAGTAATGTGTCTGCTTTTGAATATGCTCTCTAGGTTGGTCATAACTTTCCTTCCAAGGAGTAAGCATCTTTTAATTTCATGGCTGCAATCACCATCTGCAGTGATTTGGGAGCCCCCAAAAAAATAAAGTCTGACACTGTTTCCACTGTTTCCCCATCTAATTCCCATGAAGTGATGGGACCAGATGCCATGATCTTAGTTTTATGAATGTTGAGCTAGTGGAAGACAATTTTTCCACAGGCTGGTGGGGGAGGGTAAGGTTTCTGGATAATTCAAATGCATTACATTTATGGTGCACTTTATTTCTGTTATTATTATGTCAGCTCCACATTAGATCATCAGGCATTAGATCCTAGAGTTTGGTGACCCCTACCCTAAGTAGACCACAGATGGAACTCCCTTTATGTAGCAAGGACTGGCACTGTGATCCTGAGTTGTTCACAACCCCTTTACCATTTTCTGCTTTCTAAACTAGGCATAGATATTTCATGGACTAGGAGGTAAAACATAGGTGTTATCTACCTGTTCCAAAAATAAAAACATCAAGTGAGCCCTACAAAAATGGGGCAGGATTTGGTCCATAATTTTCCAACCCCTGTTCTAGCAGAAACATCTGTGGATGGGGGTTGGGCAGCAAAGTTGCTTGTCCAATTAGTCAAAGTCAGGTAGTTGGCTAAAGCTCAGGTTATGCAATGGAGGACAAAATAGTCATGGTCCTTACCTTTGCAGAGTTCACAGACTAGGCACATGCCTAGTGCATAAAGAGGTCCTTGTACCTAGTAGCAACTCTAGTCCCTTGAGGGTGTATATTTATCCCATTTAACCTGCATGTAACAAATACAGCAACTCTTTGACAGCATCACTTATATTTACCCTGTTATACCAAAAAAAAACTGCTTTCATGTCTGCATACCCAATAGGTGAAAACCTCTCATGATCCATGAGCATGTTTTATTTATATTCTTAGTGCCAAGCCCTACCTGCCCCTAGTACATGTTATGTACTCAATAAATGCTTGTCAGGATAAATGGAATCAAATTGCTTTTTATCACATTATTTGGGTGCCTTTTTAGGTGACCATTTTTCCTTTTGCTAGATTTAACTGTGTTGTAAGAAAGACTGAATTCAAAGCCTTCACGTTTGAGAATGGAAGTGGGCGTATTTTCACTGCAGCTGACATCATCATAAGGTCTAAAAAAAAATCTTTGTGACTTCCTATATTTTCAGCTGTGGTTTGCAGCAAACTATGTTTTCCTTTTCTCCAAGGGAAAAGCTCTACCTAACCACAAATTTCTTCTTAATTTCACCAGGAGGCTGTTTGTTTGTATACCCCTCTTGTGAGATTGATCATGTCTTAGATCTATTTTTTTAGTCTTTATTATTTGATAAAGCAAAGGAACAGCTTTTTCTTATGTTGGCTATTCTTCCTGCCCTGTGGGTAAAACCGAATGCCCAGATAGTGACTACTCAGATGCCCATCTGGATGGCTGAAGCTGACATGTGTCTTCTATCTGAGCAGGCACGAAGCTGAATGTCTGTCCCAGTCAGCACGAAAGATGCAAACACTCTTAAAAGCATATTCTATTTTTACCAGTATAGAAGGGATACATGTTTATCATAGAAAATTTGAAATTATTGTAAAAATGGAAAATAGAATATTCCTACCATATTTGTTGTTGTTTAGTCGCTAAATCATGTCCAACTCATTGTGACATCATGGACTATAGCCCGCCAAACTCCTCTGTCCATGGGATTTCCCAGGCAAGAATACTGGAGTGGGTTGCCATTTCCTTCTCCAGGGGATCTTCCCAACCCAGAGATTGAACCCCTGTCTCTTATATCTCCTGCAATGACAGGCAGGTTCTTTACCATTAGCACCACCTGGGAAACCCATATGGGGCTCTAGGTACTTGAAAAACAGCAATGGCAGGGAGAGACTCTGAGCTCCATTTACTACCCCAAGAAAAGCTTTGTCACAAACTCTCCTACCTCCCATCTTTCCTAAAAATCATTTTTTCTCCCCTGAAAATCCTATATCCCCCTTGCTCCTTGCCTATAAAAATGGTGATAATCCTGAATTTGAAAATCATCTCTTTGAATTCCTCATCTCATTTCTCCTGGGTCTCTGCCATGTATACATGAAATGTACATGTTATTAAACTTCTGTTCTTTGTCTTTTATTACAGGGAATCTCAGCCAATAACCCAAAATGGTATAAGAAACATTATTTGTCCTTCCCTGTACTCCTTGCAGTGTTGTGACAAGTATTAAAAGAACTAATACATGGTAATGCCTAAAAAAATATTCTCTCGCATAGTAAATGTTAGGCAAATAGTGCTCAACAGACTGAACATTATCTTTAAACATCTTGGTTACTTAGAACACACATTTGCTATCTAATTAAAATATTTTAGTTAACATACTCATGACCAAATGTCTCTGACATATTATTACTATTAGTAACAGTACAGGATATTCAATATAACAGAACCTCCAATTCTCACACATTTTAAAAAGTAAGCTGAAGTTGGTCTGCAAAATTAATGAATATTAACATTATTTGAAATTTTAACTGATCCCTTCGACCACAATTGCCAAAATAGCCTGGAAAGCCTGTTCAATGAAACTACTTGATTCTAAAACCACTTACAGATAGAGTATGCTTTGAAATTGTCAAAGAAATCTTCATTTGAACTAAGCTTCAAATAAGTAATTGAATATTTGAATATTTATGGTAATTTAATCTGAATATTCAATTTTATAGAAGCCCATAGCAGTTGCTATAGTAATATCATAATTATTTACACTGTTGCCATAATATTCTCTTATTTTCTTGAATCATAAAAGGTTGGAGATTACTGTTTATCACTTATTAAGTTCCTTCATAGTGACATTTTGTCCCCACCCTTCTACTTCATTTTCCAATTCAGGGATGACTGACTTAATGAGTGAATTAGACAGTGGGGAAGAGTTAAGCATTAACATTGTGTCTGTGAATGCAAAATGTAATGGATAATTATGGTAGCTACCTATAGGAGAGCCACAAGAATGAAAAAGGTAGGTGATGACACCAAAATTCCAAGTGAGAAATTATCAATTGATCTTTTGTGTCAGTTCTCAGAAGAAATACAAATACATTTGACCCTTGAACAATGCAGGGATTAATCCCCATATAATTTATAGCTGGCACTCCCATCTGTGATGCCTCTGCATCCATGGATTCAATCAGTGAAGGGCCTGGTAGAACTGTGGTATTTACTGTTGAAAAATATCTGTCTATAAGTGGACTCACACAGTTCTTGCAGTAAATATTCATAAAAAATAAGTTCAAAAAAATAATAAGTTCAAGTTGGTTAAAGGAATGCCAAATTTAACAAAATAAGACCCAAATTTTTGTATAGTAAAGAAGTAAAAATAAACAGAATAATAAATCCCAATGCTGGAGAAATTGTGAAAAGAGATATGCTTATTTATGGCTAGCACCATTATATGTTAATACAGCCCTTTCAGTGACTGCTTTAGTGATGCAAGTGATAAGATGTTAAATAAACATACCCTTTTGACCAACAATTCCACACCCAGAAATTTACTTTAAGTGACTAATCAAAACAAAGTTTTATGTTTACTTTATTAAAACATTTTTGGTCACTTTATTTATTATATATTAAAAAAACCATAAATAATTTAAATATTCAAAGAATTGTTCAGTATATTACAAGAATTGTATTGATATAACAATATTAAGCAGCTATCATAAAGAATACATTGGAAGAAGATACAAAAGCTTTGTAAATAATTTGAATATTTTGTGAGACACACTGGAACACAAAATTGGATAATAGTAGAAATCCTTTACATTTTCACAGAATCAGGTCTAAGAAAATATCCCAAATTTGTAAGACATTGAAGTAAATAATTTCTCCCCGAAAATGCAGTAAAGAATAACTAAAACATTTAACCAGAAATTAAATACCATTTTTTCCACTTTCACCAAATTGTTACCAGAGCACTTGACAAGGAGTTTCTTGAATTGCTTTTTCTTATTCCCTCACTGAGCATTTAGTGGACCTATATATACCATAAGTTCCAATTGCTACTGAATTCAGCACACCATTACTTATTTTCCTCAAAATTTCTAATTTTGGACTAAGGAGTCCATATTTCCATCACAGCTCTAGCACTTGGCTTTCTTTTATAACCTTTTTTGTTTGTTTGTTTCCACAGATTAACTTTATTTTTTTTTGTTTTTATTTATTATTTTTTATTTAAATTTATTTATTTTAATTGGAGGCTAATTACTTTACAATATTGTATTGGTTCTGCCACACATCAACATGAATCTGCCACGGGCTTACACGTGTTCCCCATCCTGAATCCCCCTCCCACCTTCCTCCCCGTATCATCCCTCCGGGTCATCCCAGTGCACCATCCCCAATGATCCTGTATCGAACCTGGACTGGTGATTCGTTTCTTATATCATATTACACATGTTTCCATGCCATTCCCCCAAATCATCCCACCCTCTCCCTCTCCCACAGAGTCCAAAAGACTGTTCTATACATCTGTGTCTCTTTTGCTGTCTCACATACAGGGTTATCATTACCATCTTTCTAAATTCCATATATATGCGTTAGTATACTGTATTGGTGTTTTTCTTTCTGGCTTACTTCACTCTGTATAATAGGCTCCAGTTTCATTCACCTCATTAGAACTGATTCAAATGTATTCTTTTTAATGGCTGAGTAATACTCCATTGTGTATATGTACCACAGCTTTCTTATTCATTCATCTGCTGATGGATATCTAGGTTGCTTCCATGTCCTGGCTATTATAAACAGTGCTGCGATGAACATTGGGGTACACGTGTCTCTTTCAATTCTGGTTTCCTCGGTGTGTATGCCCAGCAGTGGGATTGTTGGGTCATAAGGCAGTTTTATTTCCAGTTTTTTAAGGAATCTCTATACAGATTAACTTTATTTTCCCCACTTTTTGAGAGTAACAATGAGCAGGAAACCACATGGTGGAGCAGCCAGCCAGACTCACTCTGGCTAAGTGACTTGCTTTGGTTTCTCACCCTCAGAGTGTCCATGGGTCTAGTGCATGCCTTTGTCACAAACACCACTCCCTCCCCTCTAGTTCAATACAAGCCCTGGACCAAGATGTCAGATATTCCTAAAATGAGCCAGCACTGCTGTTCTAGAACCTTTCTTTAAACACACCACTCCCTCTGCTGGGCTAGTCTCACCCCCACCCTTTACATCAAATTACTAGTCACCTTTTAAGTCAAAGGTCAAGTATGACTTTCTCTAGGTAGCTTCCCCGGTGGTTCAGCAGTAAAGCATCCGCCTGCAATATAGGAGATGCAGAAGACCTGGTTTCCACCCCTGAGTTGGCAAGATCCCCTGGAGAAGGAAATAACAACCCACTCCAGTATTCTTGCTGATAAAATCCCATGGTGGGCTCCAGTCCATGGGGTCGCAGAGTCGCACACGACTGAACACGGAGCATGACTTTCTCTGACATCTCTAGGAACGACTAACCCTGGTATTATCTCCCTGATATTGAATGTAAAGTGAGTTCACACTAAAATCCTGAACTATGCTTGCTTTTCGGAGTTTTTAATAGTGTTAACAGTGAATGAAATGTCAGGACAGAGCAAAACTAGGGATCCATTTTCATTTTCAACTGAAGTTAAAGGAAACTCCTAATGTAAGAGAACCACATGTGGTGTGTGATGAGTACTAGTAGAATTCATACATGTATAATGCCTAGAAAAGGGTCTCATACACAGTACATACTCAACAAATGTTGAAAAAATATTGAAAACCACTCAGTTGTGTCCGAACCTTTGTGACCTCATGGACTGTAGCCCACCTGGCTTCTCTATCCATGGAATTCTCCAGGCAAGAACATGGGCGTGGATTGCCATTCCCTTCTCCAGGGGCTTTCTGACCCAGGGATCGAACCTGGGTCTCTAGCATTGCAGGCAAATTCCTTAACATCTGAGCCATAGGTGGTCCCCACTCAACAAATGTTAGGCAACCCTTTCTACTAGTGTGACTTTCAGAGAAAAGGGTCACCAATCTTGAAGGACTCAGGTTGGAGACGTGGCATTAGGTATGATGATCCCTGATGTTGGTAAGCAAAGGTTAACCTCCTGAGATTAGTGGTTAAAGCATGTGGCCCCTTTTATGACTGAGTAGTATTCCACTGTATATACATATCATACCTTCTTTGGGGTTTCCCTGGTGACTCAGACAGTAAATAAATCTGCCTGCAATGCAGGCAACCCAGGTTCCATGCCTGGGTCAGGAAGATCCCCTGAAGAAGTGAATGGCTAATAACTCTAGTATTCTTGTCTGGGAAATCCCATGGACAGAGGAGCCTGGTGGGCTATAGTCCGTAGGGTCACACAGAATCAGACATGACTGAGCACACAGATGCTTGTCTTTAACATTGCAAATAGTGCTGTCATGAACACTGGGGTATTATATATCTTTCCCAGTTAGCACATGCAACTTTCTCTGCAGCCTCCTTGCTACTTCAAGGTAGATGAATGTCTTTGAGACTCTCTGAGGGTGTGTACACTTACTCCACAGCCATTCAACCTCTTGGATTTGGCTCTCCTTAGCAAGCAGTCTTGTGCTGGGATCAGCAGATGCCTCATTCCTTTTGACCCTTGGAGATTTATTTTAGCCTTTGGGAAAAACCTGTTCCTCAAACCCCTGCTCATATATCTCTTTATCTATATCAGTAGTCACAGCCATTCCCTAAGAGTACATGTTTTTGGAAACCCAAAGCTAATAAAACTCTATTTTCTCTGCTTTGTGCCTTGTCAGATGGCTCTCCTGAATGGTGAACACCAAAGGACATGACAACTTGAATGTGGGATGGAGGCAGAGAGACAAATAAACTACTGAGAGGGGAAATGGTTGATACCATCTTGCAACATTTCCAAAGACTCCTCCAGCCCCAAATGTCCGGTGCAACTTCATAAACTCCTGATTGCCATTTCCTCCCATTCCTGCGATGTCTGATGAAAAGTTAAATTCTCTTGAGAAATTCACTCCTTTAAGCAATGCTGCTGCAAACTCTTGTCGAATAACTTTTTAAAAGAAAATGAATAATTACCTTCTAATTTTTCTTAATATTTGACAGTTTTCTTAAAAATGAAGCATATCTTTACATTTGGTCTGATACTTAGTGTGTGGATTTATCATTGCTCAAAAGGGTTACAAATTATAACAGAATTGAGAAAATAGATTTTTTGCCTTTATCTTACAAGAGCAGGTCACTAATGAAATTAATGCCTTAAGAAAGTATAATTCTAGTAATTATGCTTGACTATCTTGAATCAATTATAAATTTTATTTGGGAGCTCTTAGTAGGATAAATGTCTTCCCTAAAGCTCCTAAGGTATTTCTTCATAACTATCAAATCTATTAGCATGTAGATTTTTATTGATTGAATTCATGGTAAAATTCACTATCATTATCTTTTTGTTAGATATGTAAGACTTGATATAATTTCTCTCTTTAGGATACATTTTATTATACATTTTTATTGCATATTTCAGGAGCAAAGCTCATGCCACCTGGTGGCTGAAAGAAATATATAACATAATAGATTTCAGAAGTACTTTGTGGAAAACCAAAGGTTCCAAAATAGCACTTTGAATGTGTTTCTAAATCAGTCAGTAGCAAACTTGTGTTTGGGGGCAAGGCACTTCACAGTAGGAAATCCTATAGGTGTAAAACTCAGCACTCAGTGGAGGCTGTGTCAAATAGAGACAATCAATCATAATACTCTATTTTAGCCAAACTGTTTCAGAATATTTTGGAACTCTTATGTCATATACATTTTATTAAACTGGAGTCAGATTATTTACATGCAGGATGCCTTGGGCTGGTCCACACCTGAAGAATATATTTTCTTTTCCCTTAACTAACAGAGGAGGGAAGTGATTAGGTGATGTGGGAAGCATTCACCTCTTTTCAGAATTTTTACTTGAGTATTCTCTGTGTGCAAGATGCCATGCTGTCAGAGGGTATAGTGGTAAAGAGGAAAGTCCAGAGAAAACCCCTTTGCACTGACTAGCAGATCTAGTTTCCAGCTCACAACTATCTGGATGACCTTTGGAAAGTCTTAAGCCACCTGATTCACAGATATATCATACATGCAAAACCTTTTTAAGATTTTAGGGGAACTGATTTTTTTTTTTTGCTATCGTCATAACTGTGGCCACAAAAGTTTGGAATAATTTTTTTAACATTTGTATTTAAAAAAAAAATTTTAATTGTAGTGAAAAACACGTAATATAAACTTTACTCTCTTAGCAATTTTAACCATAAAGTTCAGTAGTGTTAAGTCTATTCACAGTGTTGTGTAACAGATCCCTAAAACCTTTTAATCTTGCAAAAATGAATCCCATCAAACAACAACTGCCATTCCGCTTTCCCTTCAGCCCCTGACAATCAATCATTCTACATTCCATTTCCATGATTTTGACTACTCTACATACCTCATATAAGTGTAACCACTCAGTATTAGTCTTTTTCAACTGCTTTATTTCTCATCATAATGTGTTCAAGGTTAATCCACATTGTACCATGGGACAAGATGTCCTTTCTTTTTTAAGGCTGTATAATATTCCATTGTATGTATATACCACGTTTTCTTTATTCATCAGACAAATGCACATGTAGGCTACTTCTACCTCTTGAATTTTTTAATGTACATGGTGTGCAAATATCTGAGATCTTAACTTAAATTTTTTGGATATACATCAAAGTGAGAGTTGCTGGATCATATGATAATTCTGTTTTTAATTTTCTGAGGAACTTCCATAGTATTTTCCAAAAGGTCTGCACCATTTTACCTTCCCACCGACAGAGAACAATGTTTTCGTTTTCTCCACGTGTTTGCCAATAGTTGTTTTCTGGTTTTTTGGGTTTTTTATTTTTTTGATAGCATAAATCCTAATGAGTATGATGTAATAACTCACTGTTGTTTTCATTTTCATTTCTCTAATGCTTATGATGTTGAACATCTTTTCATATGCTTGTTGACCATTTGTATATCTTCTTTAAAGAAATGCCTACTCTGCTTTTTTGCCCTATTTTTAAATCCAGTTATTGTTTATTTATTGTTGTAGGCATTCTTTATATGTTCTGAATATTAACCACTTATCATCATATATATGTGAGAGTTTACTTCTAGGTTTTCTATTCTGTTCCACTGATCTATGTGTCTGCCTTTATGCTAGTTTCATACTCTTTCGATTATTGTAACTTTATAATTGGAGAAGGAAATGGCAACCCACTCCAGTATTCTTGCCTGGAGAATCCCCTGGACAGAGGAGCCTGGTGGGCTACAGTCCACAGGGTTGCAAAGAGTTGGACACAACTGAAGCAACTTGGCACACACACACAACTTTATAATATGTTCTGAAGTCAGGAAATATGAGACCTCCAACTTTATTCTTCTTTTTCAATATTACTTTGTCAATTTGGGGTCCCTGAAGTCTTCATATGCATTTTAGGATTTTTTCTTCTATTCTTGAAGGGACTCAGAGCAATATAACATAAAAATCCAAGTTTTGGTGTGTAGTGATGAGTGTTTTCTCAACCTCCTGGTTTATCCTAGCAAAGAAATTGGGTTACTTTATGCAGCGACTCAACTTCCTTTACTCACATTCCTCACTTCCACCTCAACTCATCAGAGCAGATTCACCTCTCGTTTTATTTTTTTTTTTTTTTTTTTTTTTTTTTCTTTTTTTTTTTTTTTTAATTTTATTTTATTTTTAAACTTTACATAACTGTATTAGATTTGCCAAATATCAAAATGAATCCGCCACAGGTTTACATATGTTCCCCCACCTCTCGTTTTAAAAGATCGCCAGCACTCATCATTCACACCAACGTGGGCCTAGTATAGCAACTTAATCCACCATTTGTAGCCATGCAATTTCCCTGCAGTGGTTTACACCCTAGAAGAACTATCCCATTTTACTTTCTGTTTGTACCCTTTATTCTGATTAGCCAGCTGTTTGTTTCTCCTTAAGCTGTCCTTGGGTATTATATTGAATGCTTCTAGACAATTACTATGGAGAAGGCAATGGCACCCCACGCCAGTACTCTTGCCTGGAAAATTCTATGGGCGGAGGAGCCTGGTAGGCTGCAGTCCATGGCATCACTAAGAGTTGGACATGACTGAGTGACTTCACATTCACTTTTCACTTTCATGCATTGGAGAAGGAAATGGCAACCCACTCCAGTGTTCTTGCCTGGAGAATCCCAGGGACGGGGGAGCCTGGTGGGCTGCCGTGTATGGGGTCGCACAGAGTCGGACACGACTGAAGCGACTTAGCAGCAGCAGACAATTACTAATGTTTCACAAACCACCCAGTCACTAACATGCTGGAGCTTGCTTGATGGAAATTATAACTCATCACCCTGGCTTTGGCTCTAGGACACCGGACACTGTCTTTCCCTGGGAATGTCACAAAGTAGGCCTCTACCAAACATAATGTCTGAGAGAGTCTCTTACTACACAGTGCAACACTCAAATGTGTGGTCAGCTGAACTGAGTAAACCTTGGCCCCTTTATCAGAACTTAGTCAAGTCTGTATTATGTCTGCCTCAGCAGCATTACAAGGCCTATTGTTTTCCTCTTCTATTGTGTTCAATAGTGTATGATTTGAGGTAACCTAAGAGGATGCATTGACCAAATGCAACAATGTAATGGCTTCCAAATGTGATCAAGAGACTTCGAAAATTCAGTTTGTTGTGGCTTATGAGAGTAGTGAAAGTAGTGAGTGAGTGAAAGTTTCTGTGAGTAGTGAAAATGGCATCTCTGCCCACATTATCTGAAATTTTAGCTTAGCTTTGATTATTTTGTTTGAGTAGCTTAGTAAATTAGATGCATGATTTAAACGTGATAATGTTTTTACAAATGTATATAAATTGTAATAATGCCTAGATGACAAATAATGTACTGATTAACAATAAAGAGATTCTCTAGAAAAAGATCAAATACACAGAAGCAGAGAGTAGAATGGTGGTTACCAGGGATGGGGAGGTAGGAGAAATGTGGAGATGCTGGTCAAAGGATACAAAGTCATACTTGCATAGGACAAACCAGTCTAGAGACTCAATAGACAACACAATTACTATTTAATGACACTGTGTTGCATACTGGAAATTTACTAAGACAGTAAATTTCTGGTATACTCATCACGCACACACAAAATAATGGTAACTGTGAGAAGGTGATATGTTAATTAGCTTAACTCTAGTAGTCAGTTCACTATGTATATGTACCTTATACCATCATGTTGCACATGCTAAATATACAAAATTTTTATTTTTCAAATTTAATTTAATTTAAAAAAATAGATTATTTTGCAGTAGAATTGCATCAGGTGTTTAAAAGTGTAAATAGACTTTAAAGTGATTTTGGAAAACCAACAAAGGTGCTACTAAGATAAAGATTTCTGGGTTTGAATAAGAAACTCTCCCAGCTGCATAAGTAGACACTTTGTGGTAAGCACGTTCAAGGAAACTAGCATGCATCAAAAAAACTATAATGTGGTGGTACTCTACGTATATGACTTAATTATCACCCTAAACCTATGGTATTATTATCCTATTTCACAAAGCTATTGAGGGGGATGGTCCTAAGATGGAGGAGGAATGGGACGGGGAGACCACTTTCTCCCGCACAAATTCATCAAAAGAACATTTGAACGCTGACCAAATTCCACAAAACGACTTCTGAATGCTAGCAGAGGACACCAGGCACCCAGGGAGGCATCTCATTGTCTTTGAAAGAAGGTAGGACAAAATAGATAAAAAGAGAGACGACAGAGGTAGGGACAGAGATATAGAGATCCGTCCTGGGAAGGGAGTCTTAAAAGAGGAGAAGTTTCCAAACACCAGGAAACACTCTCACTAGCAGATCTGTGGGGAGTTTTGGAACCTCAGAGGGCAACAGAACTAGGAGGAAAAATAAATAAATAAATAAAACTCACAGATTACATGCCTAATGGCAACTCCCAGAGCTTGCATCTGCCACCAGCAAGCAGAGACTGAACAGGGAGTCGAGGACTGTATTGCTTAGGGTAAGGACCAGGCCTGAATGCCCTGAAGGTAATCGGAGGGAACTAACTTGAGATAACCAGAGAGAGAGAGAAAAAAAAAAAAAGAGAGAGAGAGAGAGAGATAACTATCCTGAGAAAAGCCCTAACCTAAGGCACTGCCAGGCCCGCTCACAGAGCAAGTGAAGTGAAGTGAAATTGCTCAGTCATGTCTGACTCTTTGCGATCCCATGAGTCTACCTAAAAAGAATTCAGAATAATAATAGTAAAAATTATTCAAAATCTTGAAAATAAAATGGAGTTACAGATAAATAGCCTGGAGACAAGGATTGAGAAGATGTTAGAAATGTTTAACAAGGACCTAGAAGAAATAAAAAAGAGTCAATATTTAATGAATAATGCAATAAATGAAATCAAAAACACTGGAGGGAAACAGCAGTAGAATAATGGAGGCAGAAGACAGGATAAGTGCGGTAGAAGATAGAATGGCAGAAATAAATGAAGCATAGAGGAAAAAGAATTAAAAGAAATGAGGACAATCTCAGAGACCTCTGGGACAATGTCAAATGCCCCAACATTCGAATCATAGAAGTCCCAGAAGAAGAAGACAAAAAGAAAGGCCATGAGAAAATACTCGAGGAGATAATAGTTGAAAACTTCCCTAAAAAGGGGAAGGAAATAGTCACCCAAATTCAAGAAACCCAGAGAGTCCAAAACAGGATAAACCCAAGGCAAAACACCTAAAGACACATATTAATCAAATTAACAAAGATCAAACACAAAGAACAAATATAAAAGCAGCAAGGGAAAAACAACAAATAACACACAACAGGATTCCCATAAGGATAACAGCTGATCTTTCAATAGAAACAGTTAAGGCCAGAAAGGAATGGCAGGGCATACTTAAAGTGATGAAAGAGAAAAACATACAACCGAGATTACTGTACCCAGCAAGGATCTCAGTCTAATATTAAAGAGAATTCAAAAGCTTTACAGATAAGCAAAAGCTGAGAGAATTCATCACCACGAAACCAGCTTTTCAACAAATGCTAAAGGATCTTCTCTAGACAGGAAACACAGAAAGGGTGTATAAACACGAACCCAAAACCACAATGTTAATGGCAATGGGACCATACTTATCAATAATTACCTTAAATGTAAATAGATTGAATACCCCAACCAAAAGACAAAGACTGGCTGAATGGATACCAAAAAAAGACCCCTATATATGTTGTCTACAAGAGAACCACTTCAAAGCAAGTGACACATACAGACAGAAAGTAAAGGGCTGGAAAAAGATATTCCATGCAAATAGAGACCAAAAGAAAGCAGGAGTAGCAATACTCATATCAGATAAAATAGACGTTAATATAAAGGCTGTGAAAAGAGACAAAGAAGGACATTACATAATGATCAAAAGATCAATCCAAAAAGAAGATATAACAATTATAAATATATATGCACCCAACATAGGAGCACTGCAATATGTAAGACAAATACTAACAAGTGTGAAAGGGGAAATTTACAATAACACAGTAATAGTGGGAGACTTTAATACCCCACTCACACCTATGGATAGATCAGCTAAACAGAAAATTAACAAGGAAACACAAACTTTAAATGATACAATAGACCAGTTAGACCTAATTGATATCTATAGGACATTTCACTGAAAACTAATGAATTTCACCTTTTTCTCAAGTACACATGGAACCTTCTCCAGGATAGATCACATCCTGGGCCAAAAATCTAGCCTTGGTAAATTCAAAAAAATTGAAATCATTCCAAGCATCTTTTCTGACCACAATGCAGGAAGATTAGATGTCAATTACAGGAGAAAAACTATTAAAAATCCCAACATATGAAGGGTGAACAACATGCTGCTGAATAACCAACAAATTACAGAAGAAATTTAAAAAATCAAAATATGCATAGAAACAAATGAAAATGAAAACACAACAACCCAAAACGTATGAGGCACTGTAAAAGTAGTGCAAAGGGGAAGGGTTATAGCAATACAGGCTTACCTCAAGAAACAAGAAAAAAGTCAAATAAATAACCTAACTCTACATCTAAGGCAACTAGAAAAGGAAGAAATGAAGAACCCCAGGGTTAGTAGAAGGAAAGAAATCTTAAACATTAGGGCAGAAATAAATGCAAAAAAAAAAAAAAAAAAAAAAAAGAGAGACCATAGCAAAAATCAACAAAGCCAAAAGCTGGTTCTTTGAGAAAATAAATAAAATTGACAAACCATTAGTCAGACTCATCAAGAAACAAAGGGAGAAGAATCAAATCAACAAAATTAGAAATGAAAATGGAAAAGTCACAACAGACAACACAAAAATACAAAGGATCATAGGTACTATCAGCAACTATATGCCAATAAAATGGACAACTTGGAAGAAATGGACAAATTCCTATAAACGTATAACTTTCCAGAACTGAACCAAGAAGAAACAGAAAATCTTAACAGATCTATCACAAGCAGGGAAATCGAAACTGTAATCAGAAATCTTCCAGCAAACAAAAGCCTGGGACCAGACGGCTTCACAGATGAATTCTACCAAAAATTTAGAGAAGAGCTAACATCTATCCTACTCAAACTCTTCCAGAATATTGCAGAGGAAGGTAAACTTCCAAACTCATTCTATGAGGCCGCCATCACCCTAATACAAAAACCTGACAAAGATGCCACAAAAAAAGAAAACTACAGGCCAATATCACTGATGAACATAGATGCAAAAATCCTTAACAAAATTCTAGTGAACAGAATCCAACAGTATATTTAAAAGATCATACATCTTGACCAAGTGGACTTTATCCCAGGGATGCAAGGATTCTTTAATATCCACAAATCAATCAATGGAGTACACCACAGCAACAAATTGAAATATAAAAACCATATGATTATCTCAACAGATGCAGAGAAAGCCTTTGACAAAATTCAACTTCCATTTATGATAAAAAAACATCCAGATAATAGGAATAGAAGGAACATACCTCAACATAATAAAAGCTATATATGACAAACCCACAACAAACATTATCCTCAATGGTGAATAATTGAAAGCATTCCCCCTAAAGTCAGGAACAAGACAAGGATGCTCACTCCCACCACTACTATTCAACATAGTTTTGGAAGTTTTGGCCACAGCAATCAGAGCAGAAAAAGAAATAAAATGTATCCCAACTGGAAAAGAAGAAGTAAAACCCTAACTGTTTGCAGATGACACTATCCTCTACATAGAAAACCCTAAAGACTCCACCAGAAAATTACTAGAGTTAATCAATGAATACAGTAAAGTTGCAGGATATAAAATTAACACACAGAAATCTCTTGCATTTCTATACACTAACAATAAGAAAACAGAAAGAGAAATTAAGGAAACAATTCCATTCACCATTGCAATGAAAAGAATAAAATACTTATAAATATATTTAACTAAAGAAACAAAAGACCTATATATAGAAAAGTATAAAACACTGATGAAAGAAATCAAAAAGGGCACAAATAGATGGAGAAATATTCCATGTTCATGGATTGGAAGAATCAACATAATGAAAATGAGTATACTACCCAAAGCAATCTATAGATTGAATGCAATCCCTGTCAAGCTACCAATGGAATTTTCCACAGAAGTAGAACAAATAATTTCACAATTTGTATGGAAATACAAAAAACCTCGAATAGTCAAAGCAGTCTTGAGAAAGAAGAATGGAACTGGAGGAATCAACCTGCCTGACTTCAGGCTCTACTACAAAGCCACAGTTATCAAGACAGTATGGTACTGGCACAAAGACAGAAATATAGATCAAAGGAACAAAATAGAAAGCCCAGAGATAAATCCATGCACCTATGGACACCTTATCTTTGACAAAGGAGGCAAGAATATACAATGGAGAAAAGACAGTCTCTTTAACAAGTGGTGCTGGGAAAACTGGTCAACCACTTGTAAAAGAATGAAACTAGAACACTTTCTAACACCATACACAAAAACAAACTCAAAATGGATTAAAGATCTAAATGTAGGACCAGAAACTGTAAAACTCCTAGAAGAAAACATAGGCAAAACACTCTCCAGCATAAATCACAGCAGGATCCTCTATGATCCACCTCCCAGAGTAATGGAAATAAAAACAAAAATAAACAAATAGGACCTATTTAAACTTAAAAGATTTTGTACAATGAGGGAAACTATAAGCAAGGTGAAAAGACACCTTCAGAAAGGGAGAAAATAATAGCAAACAAAGCAACTGACAAAGAATTAATCTCAAAAATATACAAGCAACTACTGCAGCTCAATTCCAGAAAAATAAATGACCCAATCAAAAAATGGGCTAAAGAGCTAAACAGATATTTCTCCAAAGAGGACATACAGATGGCTAACACACACATGAATCCTCAACATCACTCATTATCAAAGAAATGTAAATCAAAACCACAATGAGGTACCATCTCATGCTGGTCAGAATGGCTGCTATCCAAAAGTCTACAAACAATAAATGCTGGAGAGGGTGTGGAGAAAAGGGAACCCTCTTGCACTGTTGGTGGGAATGCAAGCTAGTACAGCCACTATGGAGAACAGTGTGGAGATTCCTTAAAAAACTGGAAATAGAACTGCCATATGATCCAGCAATCCCATTGCTGGGCATACACACTGAGGAAACCAGAATTGAGAGAGACTCATGTACCCTGATATTTGTTGCAGCACTGTCTATAATAGCCAGGACATGGAAGCAACCTAGATGTCCATCAGCAGATGAATGGATAAGAAAGCTTTGGTACATATACACAATGGAATATTACTCAGCCATTAAAAAGAATACATTTGAATCAGTTCTAAGGAGGTGAATGAAACTGGAGCCTATTATACAGAGTGAAGTAAACCAGAAAGAAAAACACCAATACAGTATACTAATGCATATATATGGAATTTATAAAGATGGTAACTATAACCCTATATAGGAGACAGCAATAGAGACAGAGATGTATAGAACAGTCTTTTGGACTCTGGGGGAGAAGGCGAGGGTGGGATGATTTCAGAGAATAGCATTGAAACATGTATATTAACATATGTGAAACAGATTGCCAGTCCACGTTTGATGCATGATACAGGATGCTCGGGGCTGGTGCACTGGGATGTCCCAGAGGGATGGTATGGGGTGGGAGGTGGGAGGGGGGTTCAAGATGGGGAACACAGATACACCCATGGCTGATTCATGTGAATGTATGGCAAAACCACTACAATATTGTAAAGTAATTAGCCTCTAATTAAAATAAATTAATTAAAAAAAAAAACAAAGTTATTGAACCCCAGAATGGTGTAGTTATCTGTAGTCATGTGTCCAAGGCCATACAGGAAGGGCCAAGATCAAAACCCCATTCATAAGACTCCAAAATCAGTTTCTTTTCCACTATACCAAGGAATATGTGATAGCTTTGAGGGAAAAAGACACTGTGATATTCATATAGCTGAAAGATGACTGAGGACCTCAATATATTGAAGTCAAAAACAAAGTTGATGTTGGCCATTATCAGTATTTGTTCTTTGAAGCTAAAGATCTCTAACATGAATATTTTATTATAAATAAATGGGTTTATAAAATTTATAGCATGAAGATACATATATATAGGTCTGTTAGGCAATTCTACATTTTAGAAACACTATATATTTTGTCACTCTAGCTAAATATAGCTTTTTAAGGATAGGGTCCATGCTTGATAGACAACTGACTTGGTTTCTGGTTTATGTTGAAATATATGGAAGCCACCCAAAAGCTCATGTTTCATAATGGGAGAAGGAAGAAGATCAGCACTTAGTGTCTATGTACCCTACCCCACTCTGGATAAATAATGGATACATAGATTTGTTCACTTATTCAGCAAACTGAATGTTAGACTACCTGTTATGTGCAAATAGCTGTGCTAAATGTAGTAGGATGTATACGAAGGTAAAAATAATAAAACAAACAAACAAACAAAAAAAGACAAAGCAAAAAATTTTTTGAAAAAACCACAGCCTCTTGAATTTACACGATCTAACCTCTGATCTTACTTGAGAACTTCTTAGTTGCCTTAGGCTCATCAAATTCATCACAGGTAACTTGTTAGAGAGGTTAAATATTATGTTCATTCGTTCTCATAAAGGCTGTGAGGCCCATACCACTGCCATGCTGTAAACATAGGAATCTAACTTCAGCTCATTTATGATTTTTATTGCTATGACAAGCACATTTTAAAATCTCTCTGTGAATCACCAGTGGTAGCAGTTTTACTCTTCAACACTAAGCAGCAGTTAAATCATGTTAGATATTCTGGCAATCTGTTTTAATACCAATTAGCTAATAAAATAATTAGCAAAGTGAGAAATGTATTAGTACTACACAGTATTACGACTTAGCTGAAATTGCACGTGCAGATGCATAATGTGGAATTTCTAAAAATTCCATTTAGAAAATTTAGCAGTGTATTTAAATATTTCTCATTCACAGGCAACCAGCTGTGATGGAGGAAGCTGTATTTAAATAGTTAGTCAAAATTGAAGGTGCCAGCAGATTTCAAACAGAACACGTGAAAAGGAACTTTTTATAAAATTTGTTTTCCTTCTTGACAGGATTATCACAACACACCAAGATTGAGGTGTTAGGTTTATTTTAAGCACCTGCATATATTTCAAAGTTTTATGCTGCGTTCTTTGCTAAGTACACAACTGTCTGATAATACTCACTGTAAATACCCATGCACCTGTATAGACACTCCTTGTGTGAGAGACCATGACAGTAGTGTACATATTAGGGTGTACTTTGAAAGTAGTTTTACGTAACATCTGAGCATAGTGATTCAAAGATAAGATGCAAAAAAAAAGTAAGTACTTGATTATATACATCTTTTGTCCAGAATCTATTTTTTACTGCAAAAAAAAAAACAAAAACAAAAACAAAAACAAAAACCTGTAAGGCAAATACTAAGTATATTATAGCATTCCTGTGACATCTATACTACCAAAGTGCAGGCTTCTTAATACTAAATCAGCCATAGAGCAAACAATGCAAGAAGTCTCTGGAGACATTTTTCTTTTCTTTTCTTTTCTTTTCTTTCTTTTTGAAAACACACAGTATCAAGTCATAACAGAACAGTTACTAATTCAGTCAAATTCATTATGGTGCAATGAACCAAACGTCCTGTATACACCAACAGATATTAAATTGAAAGAAGCAGAGTTAGTCTTTTAAAAGAATGCATTCGTCATTAAAAGTATTGGGAGCTTAATTTTGCATGGCCTTACAAAAAGTGAATTGCATGGATTGTTTCTTGGAACCTAGCAACCTGTATCAGATAAAAAGAACACAAAAAATGGAATCAAACCATCAAACCAAAAGCATGCACAAAGTGAAAAGAAAACACCATCCAACAGCATTTTAGAAAGTAAATTATTAGATAGACTGTGAAACTTAGGAAGAAACTCTATGACCAAATGGGGTTGGAAGTTTAGCTCTTCTCTAAGCAACCTGGGAAAATTGCAGAAATTGTTGCATTTCAGGGGCATTTAATGGACTAGGATCATCAAAACCATTTTTTTTTTTTGGTTATGCCATACATCAACATGCATCTGCCACGGGTGTACACGTGTTCCCCATTCTGAACCCCCCTCCCACCTCCCTCCCCATACAATCCCTCTGGGTCATCCCAGTGCACCAGCCCCAAGCTTCCTGTATCCTGCATCGAACCTGGACTGGCGATTCATTTCTTATATGATATTGTACATGTTTTAATGCCATTCTCCCAAATCATCCCCCCCCCCACAAAGTCCAAAAGACTCTAAGCCAGAAAGAAAAACACCAATACAGTATACTAACGCATATATATGGAATTTACAAAGATGGTAACATCAAAACCATTTAATGTGTAAGAGCATAGATAAAAGGAAAATAGAAAGAGAGAGTAAAGAATTAAATGAGATCTGGTGTAAATACCAAAAAAAAATTATTTTGTGCTTCATGATAGATGATAGAACTGATTATTGCCAGAAAAAAAAAAAAAAAAAAAACCTTTACTGAATTAAGGTTTAATTTTTAAATGCCAAAATAAAAAGGTAAGTACAAATGAATATATAATAATAAGTTATGGCCTTAACTGTGTTGTGCTACCTATAACATTTCATAATCTTCCCAAAAGGTCTTGCCTTGATGAATATCGTAAGCTTGAAATAGACAATACACAATTTGTATGGAAATACAAAAAACCTTGAATAGCCAAAGCAATCTTGAGAAAGAAGAATGGAACAGGAGGAATCAACCTACCTGACTTCAGCCTCTTACTACAAAGCCACAGTCATCAAGACAGTATGGTACTGGCACAAAGACAGAAATATAGATCAATGGAACAAAATAGAAAGCCCAGAGATAAATCCACACACCTATAGACACCTTATCTTTGACAAAGGAGGAAAGAATATACAATGGAGAAAAGACATCTTTTTAAGTGGTGTTGGAAAAACTGGTCAACCACTTGTAAAAGAATGAAACTAGAACACTTTCTAACACCATACACAAAAATAAACTCAAAATGGATTAAAGATCTAAACCTAAGACCAGAAACTATAAAACTCCTAGAGGAGAACATAGGCAAAACACTCTCCAACCTAAATCACAGCAGGATCCTCTATGACCCACCTCCCAGAATATTGGAAATAAAAGCAAAAATAAACAAATGGGACCTAATTAAAATTAAAAGCTTCTGCACAACAAAGGAAACTAAAAGCAAGGTGAAAAGATGCCTTCAGAATGGGAGAAAATAATAGCAAATGAAGCAATTTACAAAGAATTAATCTCAAAAATACGCAAGCAACTCCTGCAGCTCAATTCCAGAAAAATAAACAACCCAATAAAAAAATGGGCCAAAGAGCTAAACAGACATTTCTCCAAAGAAGACATACAGATGGCTAACAAACATGAAAAGATGCTCAACATCACTCATTATCAGAGAAATGCAAATCAAAACCACTATGAGTTACCATTTCACGCCAGTCAAAATGGCTGCGATCCAAAAGTCTACAAGCAATAAATGCTGGAAAGGGTGTGGATAAAAGGGAACCCTCTTACAATTTTGGCGGGAATGTAAACTAGTACAGCCACTCTGGAGAACAGTGTGGAGATTCCTTAAAAAGCTGGAAATAGAACTGCCATAAGACCTAGCAATCCCACAGCTGGGCGTACACACCGAGGAAACTAGAATTGAAAGAGACACGTGTACCCCAATGTTCATCGCAGCACTGTTTATAATAGCCAGGACATGGAAGCAACCTAGATGTCCATCAGCAGATGAATGGATAAGAAAGCTGTGATACATATACACAATGGAGTATTATTCAGCCATTAAAAAGAATACATTTGAATCAGTTCTAAGGAGGTGGATGAAACTGAAGCCTATTATACAGAGGGAAGTAAGCCAGAAAGAAAAATGCCAATACAGTATAATAATGCATATATATGGAATTTAGAAAGATGGTAACAATAACCCTGTATGCAAGACAGCAAAAGAGACACAAATGTATAGAACAGTCTTTTGGACTCTGTGGGAGAGGGCAAGGGTGGGATGATTTGGGAGAATGGCATTGAAACATGTATATTATCACATGTGAAATGAATCGCCAGTCCAGGTTCAATGTGTGATACAGGATGCTCGGGGCTGGTGCACTGGGATGACCCAGAGGGATGGTATGGGGTAGGAGGTGGGAGGGGGGTTCAGGATGGGGAACACATGTACACCTGTGGCAGATTCATGTCAATGTATAGCAAAACCAATACAATATTGTAAAGTAATTAGCCTCCAATTAAATTAAGTAAATTTATATAAAAAAATAGATGATACAACAAAAGCATTGATATCAAACAAAAACTGTAAGTTAAAAAATATTTATCAAATGCAGATACATAAAGATTCTTCAACTACTATCTATGACATTTTCATTTGCATGCAAGATTGTATAATGTTGACTGATTAAAAATTATTTAAAGAAAAGATGATTAAAGTATTTTGAATTTACCACTGAAACCTTCTACAGTAATTTACCTGGAATTACAATGGGATTTATTTTGAGGGGAAACATAAATCACTTAAAATTCTGAAGTTGTCACCAACGTAATTCACTGATAAATACTAGTGGTTATCTAGGAGACAGTAGTTTAGCCTGTTTTGTGAGGTAATTTCATTTAGCATGGGGCATGGAAGCAGTAATTATTCACCAACTGGCAAAATGAACAAGAAAAAAAAAATGCACGTCACTGGCAAATAAATCCAAGTGAAAAGAAGTAAGCCCTTGTCTGTAGATGTGGGCACTTTAGGTATGAAAACCTACATTACCTCCAGCTTGTTTCTCTTTACTTTCCAGTTTTTTTACTGGAACTTTATGTATGTACCTTGAGATGGGTTTTCTAAAGAAAAGTCCCCAAATATCTATCTGCTACTCATTTCAAATAAGGCTCAGAGTCTAAGAACTTCTGATTAGTTACCACTGAGTCAGGTCTATATATTGTCTTATCTTTAACATTTTAACACAAATACCTATAATTCCATTTCATTCAATTCAGCTGACATATATGAAGCATGTAGATTTTGCCTGGTATGGGGATATATGACCCATAGCTACTAGATGGGGATAGGAGAAGGCAAACACAAAAATGGGTTAAGATAATAGTTCCATGAAAGTGAAAGTGTTCATTGCTTAGTAGTGTCCAACTCTTTGCAACTCCATGGAATGTACCTGCTAGGCTCATCTGTCCAAGAAATTCTCCAGGCAAGAATACTGAAGTGGGTTGCCATGCCCTTCTCCAAGGAATCTTCCTGATCCAGGGATAGAACCTAGGTCTCCTGCACGGCAGGCAGATTGTTTACTGTCAGCCACCAGGGAAACTGAAAATGGTTCCATGAGAAGATGACAATTTGATCGGATGGATGACTGACTTGAAAAGATAATGTGATCACTAAACAGCATTGAATGAAGTTCCCTGAGCTATAAAGTAGGCTCTCGTTAGTTATCTATTTTATACTTAGCATATATGTATATACATATACATATATATATATATATCCAGTCAATTCCAGTCTCCTAATTCTTCCCACTCCTGTTTCTCCCTTGGTATCCATACATTCATTCTCTACATCTGTGTCTCTATTTCTGCTTTATAAAGCAGCTATACTCCAATAAAAATTAATTACAAAAGATAATGTGATACTTACACTGCTTTGAGGAAGCACAGTTGATTGAAAAGTTCAATTAAAGACTTGGTTGAAGGGATGGCATTTGGGTTCAACTTGAATATCTTCCCAGGACTTCCGTAGGCATCAATGGGACCAGGAAAGGCTGCCAGGCAAAAGGGAGCTATAGAGGCAAGTACCTAGAGATGAACATTAACAACAAAAGATCATAGGAAGTGGCTAGGTTTGGCCAAACATTAAGGAAAGGTTTAGGTAATGAGTAAAGATGATAAGTGGTAAGGTATGGAATCTGCTTTTCAGAAATAGTGGACTTGAACAGTGACATTTGTTGCATACCTATATACTAGCTTGTTCTTGCTGTTAAGTCATTAAGTTGTGTCTGACTCTTTGCAACCCAATGGACTCTAGCCATCCAGGCTCCTCTATCCATGGAATTTCCCAGGCAAGAATACTGGAGTGGGTTGCCATTTCCTTATTTTGTCATATATGAATGCATTCCTTTGGATGTGACTAATTGTAAACCGGATCTCTTCTTCAACATTCCTCAAAAGTGTTTTCTCGACCAGTTGAATCCTGCAAGAAACAGGCAACTTCCAGTCTGCTGCAGTAGCCCATTTCTCTTTTGGACAATTGTAATCATCAGATTCTAAATCCATATGAGTTCAAATATTCCTCTACATAGCTCTACGCTCTGTAAATGTAGAGAAGTTTAATCTCTTTTCTATAAGATATCCCTAAAAATGACTCAAAACAGCTAAACTTCCAGTTTTATAGGTGAAACACAATCAGTCCCTTCAGTAGTTTCTTATCTGACATGGTTTCCAAAATCTAAAGGTTTCCTCCTGAATACTTTCTAGCTTTAATATTCTTCATGAAATATGGACTAAGAATTGCATGCAGTACTCCAGATACGGCACATGCAACAGAGAACAAAACCAAATGTCCACCTTGCTTATTACAAACACTGCATTTTCATTAATCAAGCCTATTTGCCTCCATGGCCACCACATGTATTATTGACTCACACTGTTCTTATACTCAATTAAATCTTACAAGGTACCTGTTTATTACAGCTACCAGTTATCTTATGAGATGCTAGAAGCACGACCTTGGAGAAAAAATACACCATCCACCAGGATCACACAGATTCCATGTGGCCTTGAGCCACTCACCCCTTCTGGATTTCAATTCCCTCTTCTATGAAATAGAAATAATACTGCCTTTTTTCCTAAGGTTGTTATGAGGATTATATATAAAAACCATCTAAAATCATATGTGATAGAAAACAAATTCAGTGATTATTAACGAATGATGACAATAAGGGGTAAGATTCATGGATGAAGTTTCATTAATCAACAATAGGTGAAAAACATTCACAATTTCCTTGAATACAGAACCAATCTTAAAATATGGTTATTAATATTTTTTAGTAAAATCATTCACTTAAGGCAGAGACCAGAAACAGAGAAGAGAATAAGACTTCTTGGATTTAGAGACTTCCCAAAGGGGCTTCCCTGGTGGCTCAGATGGCAAAGAATCTGCCTGCAGTGCAGGAAATTTGGGTTCCATTCGTGGGTCAGGAAGATCCCCTGAAGAAGGGAATGGCTACTCACTCCAATATTCTTGCCTGGGAAATTTCATGGACAGAGGAGTCTGGTGAGTCCATGGGGTCACAAAAATTCGGACATGACTGAGTGACTAAGAGAAATGCAAGAAATGAAGGCAGAGAGGAAGCCACTTTTCTTAAGCAAGGACATCATAAGGGTAAACTTTAGGTGGCAGAGAGGGACATCCTCAGAGATTATGAAAATAATCACCAAGTATCATGATGATGTGAGCCTGAATTTATTTTGGACCAGAGTCTAAGCAGCTAAGTCTGGCATCCAATGCCACATAAACTGCATTTTGCAGTTTTACAAGAGGTTGTTTTGCAAGAGGTTCTGATTTCAAACTTTCTCTTAATGTCAGATTGAATGGGAAACATTTTTTTTTAAAGAAAACAGAGAAATCTAGCAAGAAATTAAGAAGACAATGATTGCAATTACTGAAAATGCCTGAAATCTATAAAGCCACCATCAGATGACTTCCTAAAACTGTAATCTCCAGGATGGCGGAAATTGTTTAGTTCCACTGCTAAAATCTTAGTGCTATGTGTATAACTGAGTCACTTTGCTGTACAGCAGAAATTAACACAACATTGTAAATCAACTATATTTCAATAATTTTTTTAAAAAAATCAATACCTTTAAAAACATCTTAGTGAATTGCATAGTTCCTAGCACAAAATAGGTGTTCAAAAATAATTTCTTGAATGAATAAAGCAATGGTATTTCTGTTTGCCTCAGTCTTTTCCCATATAATGATTAACAGGAAAACACTTTAATGAAAAAGGATATTTAAGAGGACAAAAAACAGAACCTGCTAAATTGAATTCTGCATCCAGTCTAATAGTGAAGAGTACACCCAGGGGTTATGAGGTATAGCAGAAATAAACAAGATAAGAGAAACACAAGGTAAAGTGTGAAGCCCTTGTAAAAGGAAACAGAAGAGAGTTCGGAGAGCTTGCCTGGGCCAAAGGTATTTAACTTGTGGAAGATCGGGGTCCTTCCCCTAAATTGATCCATTATTGAATTGTCAAATCTACCTGTTGTCCTATAATCAATAGCCTTGGTTTCTTACTGTCACAAATGAAAGCTGAATGCAAGCTGGGAAATTGCTACAATTACTTGGAATTTTAAGTTTAAAAGTCTAAACAAAATCAGTCGGTTGATTTATCCACATTTTCCACTAGGCTGCCCAGGACAACATGTAAGTTAATTTACCTACTGGTCTTTTCCATTGTGCCCTTCTTCACGATAAAGCCCAGAATGCCTCATGTGGCCATAACAGGCCAAGAGATCTCGAGGGTTGGCATCAGTAACAGTTGTAGTTTAATAAACTATGACAATTTAAAACAAAATGCCAATGAAAGCTGCCTGCCACCTATTGTTTTCCCATCTCAGAAAAGTAACCCTGATTACCAAGGATAGTTTGGGTTGCTATTATACATTATAAGTAGAAAGGATTAAGTTTGGAACTGCCTTCTTAAATCCTTCCATGTTGCCCCAATACTTTTATAACCAATAGAAAAGCTTAAGGGAAAACTAATGCAAAGGGGGGTGGTGGGGGAGGACTAAGAATTCAAGGACTTCAAAGATAAAAGTTTGGGGTTTGGGTCACTGTATTAGCCTAAGAAGGCTTCCTTGGTAGCTCAGCTCGTAAACAATCTGCCTGCAATGCAGTAGACCCGGTTCAATTCCTGAGTTGGGAAGATCCCCTGGAGAAGTGCATGGCAACCCACTCCAGTATTCTTTCCTGGAGAATCCCCATGGACAGAGGAGCCTGGTTGGCTAAAGTCCATAGTGTTGCACAGAGTTGGACAAACTGAACAACTAAGCACAGCACAGCATATTAGCCTAAGAGCAAAGCCTAGCTGAGTTCTGACTTAAAGCAAATATGAAAGGGGTAGTGGAAGAAGGTAGTTATACTATTATTTATACTCTCATGAAAGAAAAAATACTTGAGCAGCTATGTCTATTTCCTTCTTTGTGTGTGTACACACACACACACATACATGTTTACACACATATGTGTATATATAGTTATATGTAGTACTGAGTCAGTCAAGAAGTTGATTTGGATTTTTATAATGTCTTATGGGAAAACCCAAATGAACTTTTTGGCCAACCCAATAGCTATAGATGTATTTTATGCATGTATATATATGTGTGTGTATATATATATATATATATATATATGTTTGTGCATGTGTATTCAATAAGGATACATTTATCCCTCTGTAATCCAACCAGCACAGCAGTTAAACCCCTCACCTGCTGTGATGTAATAGAAATAAACCTTTTCTTTTTAAAACGTTTTACAAAATATTTTTAATCATTTTCTACTATCATCAATATCTGTATGTTTTAGGGCTAAATTGAAGTGCTAATTACCATGCCTTTACTCTCTCCCTATATATATATATATAATTTCACATCCACAATTTCTTTTTTTCATCTTTCCTGTTGTCTCCTTGTTATTTTCTATAAGGATTGTTTCTGGCAGGTAAGTTCACAAATTAGTCTTTAAATTATGTACTATTTAGGTAAAATTTAAATTAAATTAAAATTTAATAGCTGGAGATGGGCATTATACCTTTGGACATCAGGGCTTTGCAGTGGGGGAAAGGGAGATGAATCTTCATTTGGAGGAAGGATGGAAAGCATAGAGCTTTGTTGTATAAAAAGTTAGATATGTGTAGAAGGATGAATATGGATATTAAGTAGCCAAAGAGTGGGCTCTCAAGTTAAAATACACCCTTCTATAGCTTCTATACACTCTCTGTGACTCTGCAAAGCACATTTCTCTTTTGCTAGCTGGATCCCTGTGAGATTTTGCTGATGGGGATCTAGATAGAGTTTATAAATCTGGAGGAGAGACAAGGGACATGGTCCTTCCTTTTTACTTGCTAATCCCATAGGCAGTGACCCTAACAACTGCTCTTTACCCTGGCAATAGCAGTTTGTTCCAGTTTCCAGTTTCTTTCAGCATTTCCAAAACCATTCTTTTTCTGTTCACCCATGATGACTATATTATGTTACTGTCTTAGACAGTCGTGTGTGTGTGTGTGTGTACGCACACACTTGCACGCTCAGTCACTCAGTCATGTCCAACTCTTTACAAACCCATGAACTGCAGCCTGCCAGGCTCCTAGGTCCATGGAATTTTCTAGGCAAGGATACTGGAGTGGGTTGCCATTTCCTTCTCCAAGGGATCTTCCCAACCCAGGGATCGAACCTGTGTCTCCTGTGTGTCCTGCATTGGCAAGCGGGTTTTTTACAACTGAACCACCTCAGAAGCCCTTAATGGAGAACATTTTAGCACCCCAGACTGAGATACAGGATTTTAATTCTTTTTTAATTTTTGTTCTTTCCTTGTTCTTAACTTAATAGAACCTTAATCAATTGAGCTCTAATCTGTTTCTTATACTATAAATGGTGTAATTATAATGTATTTTTTATAACATACAAGAATGTTGTAAGCATTAACTAGAAAATATCTGTGAACCTTCTTAGATATGGAAAAAGAATTTTGAGCTAAGATGCAATGTGGGTAAAAGAAATCATTTTCCATTTTAAATCTTCAGGAAAATAGACAGGCACCAATCCAGATAAATGACTAATAAATTGAAAATCAGTCAAATAATAATACAGCAGCAACAGCAGGGAAATGTGTTTTTTTCTTCCCAAATAATTTTTTAAAGCCAAAAAAAAAAACAAAAAACAAAAAAAACAAATTAAACCTCATGTAAATTGAATAGCCAAGGAGGATTTCAGTGTAAGATGCTGAACACCAAATGCTTGGGGATGGCTGCTCTTCAGGCTTTCCCTTTATCTTTCTTCTTTTGTGGGAGAGGGAGCCAGTGGGCGTGGGGTGAGTTTTGTTCATGAAGTAAAGCAATGGAACCAAGGCAAAATCCTGAGTACCCAAGTTCTCACAGAATCTCTGTTCAAATTCAGTTTCAATATACCCTCAAGAATTGTATTTGGGTGATGGGCTGAGCAAAAGCACAAATTAAATATTATGTTAGAAGACAGAATCCAAGCAAACCAAAAAGAAGTGTGAAGTCTCTTGACATCCATAAATAGCAATTAGAAGGCAGCCCTGTCCGGCCAAGGTCGGAATCCCAAGGCGAAATGGCTCTAAGAAGGAAATCTACAGTCTGCTTTGACTTACTAAGTGGTCAAAAAATATAAAGGAATCCACTTTTCAGTCTTAGTAATTTCAGTAAGAATCCTCTTTTGAAATATTTTTCAAATGACCCATTTAAATATTGTAGTACATTTGTGTATATAAGTAAAAAAGGAAAAGTGATAATGTAAAACCAGTCCCGCTTATATCCAGGGTACTATTGGCAGCAGCTCTTGCATTCTGAGAAGTTGGGGGGTTTGAGTTGTTGCTTCTTGATCAGTAGATAATCATATATATACTAGATAGAAAAGACAGTTGTCATTACATTTCACTTGGTTCCACTTGAGAAGTCAACCCCCTACCCCATCTACATAATGTTCACATTGCTGAAACTAACATGAGCTTGTCTTCCTTTTTCTGTCACCCTGCTTGAGGTTTTCATGTTCTGGACATCACTGAAAAAATTCTATTTTGATGTCCTCTTCCATTTTGTTTCTTTTGGTTATATTGGTTATTTCAATTTCTGACCCTTCCAAATGATTTAATTTCTTATTTTATACAACATTTCCTGTTAATGTCCTTTCCAAATATGCCTGGCACATGGCAAATTTTGACTCTGTATTCTGGAGGAATACCAAAGTTTTGGACTGTGTCATCTCCAGAAGGACATACAAGTTGTTGACCTTGCCATTTGGTGGAAGACAATGTTCTGATTTTCTTAATTTCCTTGAATATGTGCCATGGAAGCCTATCATGACTGCCTTGAACTATAGTATTTCACAATGTTTAATAAAAACAAGAAATTTAGTAAAGATTAAAAATATGCCTTCAGTGGTTCAAGGGCATTTCCATTCAATACATCTTAGAATACTATTTATTATAACATAGTCTCATCTGCCTTATTACTAAACTAAAAGAACCTGGAGGACACCTTTAACCTTGCTATTCAAAGCCTCATGTGTAATAGATATTCAATAAAGGCTTAAAAAGAACTGAACTTGATGGTCAAGCAGATTATGTGCAGCCTGGCTATCTTGACTAAAATTCATATTTTCTTGAATTTATAGTTCTTGGAGTCTGAAAGGAAAGGCAGTTTTTTATTCCTAGGACAGCTAGAGACAAGCATGCTAATTTGTTTTCAGTATCCAAATCAACAGTTGGGATGGAGACAGGATGAGGGAGTGATCCAGGTTGGTTTAAATTTGGAAGAGTTTATGTCCATGTGGTATAAGATGCAATGCTTCTCTCGAGGAAGGCTGAGGATTAAGCTTGTTTTTTTCCAGAAAAAAACCTCTGAGTGCAAATGTGCTTAATACAGAATTTATAGTCAGTGGACAAGATGGGAAAGTGCTTGGTTAGGAAAAGTAATTACTTGAAGTAGGTAATGATTTGAACAAGAGAAAAATCTACTTGAGAGTTATGTGTAATTTATGTATCATATGCAACCTATGCTAAAATGCCATTTGTTTCTCTTTAATACATTCCTCCCCTCTAGGCCACTCTGTTCTTGCCACTAGTCTTAATAAACGACAAAAGCAGACTCTCTAATTAATTAGAAATACTTTACATAATAATATTTAATAATGAGCTGAAAACAGATTCCAAAATGTTTACCTTTTGAGTTAACATCCATTTAATCACCCAGTTCTTATAATTTTCAGTGTTTACCAAATTCTACTTCTTTTATAGCAAAATAGCCAACCTCTGTTAGAAATTTCTTTTATAAAATCCTACTTTTTACAAACACTTATTAACACAATAGAAGCTCTTGTCAGTATATTTAAAGTTTAAGTGTTAGTGCTACCTTAGAAATATTCAACCTATGTCACAGGTCTTTGGGTTTCCAAGACAAAACTGGCCAACTGATCAACATAAGTCCAATCATTCACCAAATTTTAAACTGAAAAATGGCATTTTCTCTACTTTGACCAGAAGTTCTCTTTAAGTGTACATGGAAGGGTAGGAACAGATGATCAAGGTCCCACACAGGGATGCCCTACCATTTGTCACATAGGACAGATTCTCAAGGGGAAAATCAGGGTGGCTATCAATGAGACCCTTCTCCCATCAAGGCTCAGGAAACTCACATCTCCTGAAACACAGGCAGAGTAATGAGAGGAATCGTCATTCTATGGTCCATTTGTAATTTTTTCACATTGCCCTGAGTGCTTGGATCCTATAGTTTTGGTTTTCTGGATATTCTTTCATCCATAAAGATAATAAAAATGAAACTTTATAGAATAGCTCCAACTATAACTAGAAGTACAATGCCCAGCAAATTCTACTCTCTGAAAAATATATTGGTTAGATGTCATACCTTGAACATTTTTTACATTAGAATATTTTTACATAGGAAGCTGCAAATAAAATCCAGATAGAGTTCATTTTTAGCAATGAATTTTCTGAGAAAAGTCAATTAATAGTAGTTCAGCTGAGCTAGTGTATTAAACACTGTATCTGTCTGAATAGTTACTGGATGACTGAGATTGAATTAATTACATAATTTATCACACTAAGATGATCTTAGATATAATTGCATCATATCTTGTCAGATCTGACTTTCTTTTCTCTAAAAACAACATATGCCACTCTTATGACAAAATAATCATATGGATAGAAGAATGCTAGTTCTTCAAGTCATTAAGTTTCTAAAAATACATGTTTTCTATAGATAAAATGATAAAATTAGTGCACTTTAACTTTTTTTTTGCACATGTTACAAAGAATGCTACAAATAACACTGTACAAATAGCAACTGTATAAACTTTGGCTCCTTTTCCCCCTTTTCTTTCTGATTTTCTCAAATAAATATTCAGTGAATAAATATTTATTCCCAAATAAATATTCAGGCTTCAGGATGAAAATATTTTTAATATTCTCTCCAGGGTCATAATGAGGAACTTTGTTGAAATAATATTTTCCACTTTTTGTGGGTCTAGAGTGCAGAAGATGAGATTCTAGACTAAGCAAGCAAGACTCATAAAATAAAGATGGTGTTTATAACACACCACTCTACAGAAGTTGTTGAAATTGATGTTTAAAAACTAATAATAAATGAGATTAGAAAAGAACAGTAACTAAAGGATACCACAAGGTATAAGCACTCATGGATTTATTTTAAAATATTGGTTTCTAGCTTATGAAATAATTTTTGAAAAGCAAAAACAGACAAATAATATTACCCTTCTATTCATCATCCTTAGATGAGTAGGAAATGAATATACAGTTTTCAGTCTTTGCTTTTTATATATGCAGAAGCTTTTGCCACTTATGAATAGAAGGGAATAACAATTCTCTGTGTCAGAAAGTTACCATTTTAGGTGTTTCATAACGTTATCATAGTTAATCCTCATAAAACCCAGAGAGATGGAGTTTGCCATAACCATTTTACACAGAAGACAATGAATTCTCAGAAAAGTTAACTTTCCTAAATTATAGAACTACTATTTAATGAAGCAAGAATTTCAACCCAAGCCCAACAGGTTCCAAATTTCACATTCTTTAAAATCCTGATAGGTTTCATTTTATGTTTCTTTCACAGTGACAGAACAGTAAAGATTTCAAAAATTCTGTAATTAATTTCTTAGGTGATTCACTAAAGCTTCTACCCACAGGGTGGGTTGAGTACACCTCATCACTGGGTGTATTCAAGCAATGAGTGTTCATCTGATGAAGATTTAAGCTTTGACTGGGAGTGGTCGAACTGTAAGGATTTTAAGGTCCCTTTAAACCACGAGACCCTGTACTTAACAACAATCCTATGCACATAAGAGATAAAGCAGAAATTCTCTGTGATGACAAATTTTCCTATACCATGATCCCTGGCATGTGACTGAGGACAGTTTTCTCATGTAGACCTTCCGTGGGTAGACATTACTCAATTTGAGTCAGATTGGGGAAACAGAAGCTCCAATCTTGAACCAAAAAAAGGTAGTCAATCAGAGATACATGACACTGGCTTATGCAGATGTTCTGCTTTCCTCTGACTCACCCTTTGAGCCTCAGAAAAGGATACATTTTATTTTTGATGTAGTAATTGGGGTACAGTCACACCATCACTCATCTCTTCCTATTATGTCTTTTCTCCCTTGTTTTATGCCCTGAGTGCAACCCACATTTGTAATTATCCAGAAGGAATCTAGAAAATAAGAGGAGGCACTGAAACAAGATCAATTTTGAAGGAAGGTTTTAAGTTTACATTTCTGAAGAAAAAGAATACTTATAAATGTATTGGGGGAAAATTGTAAACATTTTTGCAAAATTTAAAAAAAAAAAACAAATGTTTTGCTAGCTAGGGACAGTATTCTAGTTGCCCAGATAGAATTGAGCATGTAAAAATGGAAGGATTCTCATCAACTTTCTGTCTTTCTGACAAAATTTTGTTTGGTGTTATGGAACTTGTACAGCCCATGGGAGTAATTCTCACAGAAGATTGTTTGGCTATTAACTTTCTATTTTTTGTTTCATGGTCTTTATTATCTCTAGTTGTCTGAGGGCAGTAGAGCTTGTTTCTGGACCCTAATCTTTGCCAGTGAGTGAGAAAGATGAGACATCTTTAAGTTAGAGAATAAACAGAACAGCTGCCCATATATCAGCATCTATGACTTAGAAAAATTATATTCTAGAGAATATAGGCAGTCCTAGGGAGCCAAATGAACAGGTATGCATTAGAAATCCATATTATAAAAACCCTTCAAAACAGCATACTCTTTTTTGTTACTACTCCAGAAAAAAAAAATCTGTGACATCATATGAAAGATCAGCCAGTGCCTAGAGTACTCAGACATTAATATATTAACAGCGGACATTCTAGGTTTTCAAAAAACAAAACAAAACATAGGTTACCAGCTGTAAAATAAAGAGGTAGCCTGGGCAAAATGGAAGGTCAGGTTAATCTAATCTAATCTGTTAGTCAATTAATCTCACTTATTCCATAGACTTGGATTATTGTCATGTTGAATGGTTTGCCTTGGAAACAAATCAAGATCATTCTGTTGTTTTTGACATTATACCCAAATACTGCATTTTGGACTCTTTTGTTGACTATGAGGGCTGTTACATTTCTTCTAAGGGATTCTTGCCTACAGTAGTAGATATATTATTGGTCATCTGAATTCAGTTCACCCATTCCCATACATTTTAGTTCACTGATTTCCTAAAATGTCTATGTTCACTCTTGCCATCTCCTGTTTGACCATGTCCAATTTACCTTGATTAATGGACCTAACATTCTAGGTTCCTACACAGTATTGTTCTTTACAGCATGAGACTTTACTTTCACCACCAGACAAATCCACAACTGAGTATCATTTCCACTTTGGCCCAGCCTCTTAATTCTTTCTGAAGCTATTTCTCTGCTCTTCCCCAGTAGCATATTGGACACCTACTGACCTGGGGGGTTCATCATCCAATATCATAGCATTTTGCCTTTTCCTACTGTTCATGGGGTTCTTAGGGCAAGAATACTGAAGCGGTTTGCCATTCCCTTCTCCAGTGGACCACATTTTGTCAGAACTCTCTACCATGACACGACCATCTTGGGTGGCCCTACACATCATGGCTCATAGTTTCATTGACTTATGCAAGGCTGTGATCCATGAGACCATTTTGGTTAGCTTTCTGTGATTGTGGTTTTCATTCTGGAGGCTGTGGGATTATAGTTCTTGCTTCTTCTGTCTGCCCATGATGGATGAGGCTAAGAGGCTTCTGTAAGCTTCCTGATGAGAAGGACTGGCTGTGGAGAAAACTGAGTCTTGCTCTGGTGGGCAGGGCCATGCTCGGTAAATCTTTAATCCAATTTTCTTCTTATGGGTGGGGCTGCACTCCCTCCTTGTTAGTTGTTTGACCTGACTGAGGTGGCCTGGTACAAAAGGACTTAAACTCTCAGGACTGTTGCTGCCAGTGCCCCTGTCCCCATGGAGGCCACTGCCAGCCCACTCCTCTGCAGAGACCCACAAATATTCACAGGCAGGTCTGGCTCAGTCTGTCGTGGGGTCACTAGTCCTTTCCCCTGGGTCCTGGTGCACACAAGGCTTTGTTTGTGCCCTCCAAGTGTCTCTGTTTCTGCCAGTCCTGTGGAAGTTCTGTAATCAAATCCCACCATCCTTCAAACTCAGATTGCCTGGGGATTTAAGTCCCTTTATCAGATCCCCAGGTTGGGAAGTCTGACACGGAGACTAGAACCTTCACAACAGTACAAGAACTTCTTTGGTAATACAGTTGCACTCATTTCACATGGTAGCAAGGTAATGCTCAAAATCGTTCAAGCTCAGCTTCAACAGGATGTGAACCAAGAATTTACAGATGTTCAAACTGGATTTAGAAAAGGCAGAGGAACCAGAGATCAACTGCCAATATCCAATGGACCATAGAAAAGGCAAAAGAATTCCAGAAAAGCATCTATTTTTGCTTCACTGACTATGCTAAAGCCTTCAACTGTGTGGATCACAACAAACTGTGGAAAATTCTTCAAGAGATGGGAATAACAGACCACCTTACCTGTCTCCAGAGAAACCTGTATGCAGGTCAAGAAGCAACAATTAGAACTGGACATAGAACAATGCACTGATTCAAAATTAGGAAGGGAGTGTATCAAGGCTGTATATTGTCACCTTGCTTATTTAACTTACATGCAGAGTACATCATGTGAAATTTTGGACTGGATGAAGCAGAAGCTGGAATCAAGATTGCCGGGATTCAGAATTGGGGCACACATGTGCATCAGTGGCTGATTCATACCAATGTATGGCAAAAACCATCACAATGTTGTAAAGGAATTATCCTTCAATTAAAATTAATTAATTAATTAGAAAATGAAGATTTAAAATAAAGATTGCCAGAAGAAATATCAACAACCTCAGATATGCAGATAATTCCACTCTAATGGCAGAAAGTGAAAAAGAACTAAAGAGCCTTTTGATGAGGATGAAAGAGGAGAGTGAAAAAGCTGGCTTAAACTCAACATTCAAAAAGCTAAGATCATGACATCGGGTCCCGTCACTTCATGGCAAATAGATGGGGGAAAAGTGGAAAGCGTGGCTGATTTTATTTTCTTGGGTTCCAAAATCACTGCTGATTGTTACTGCAGCCATGAAATTAAAAGATTCTGGCTCCTAGGAAATTATGACCAACCTAGACAGCATATTAAGAAGCAGAGAAATCGCTTTGCTGACAAAGATCCATATAGTCAAAGCTATGGTTTTCCAGTCATGTACAAATGTGAAAGTTGGACCATACAGAAGGTTGAGCACCTAAGAATTGATGCTTTCGAAGTGCGTTGCTGGAGAAGACTGATGAGAGTTCTTTGGACAGCGAGGAGATCAGACCAGTCAACCCTAAAGGAAAGCAACCTTGAATATTCATTGAAAGGATTGATGATAAAGCTGAAGCTCCAATTCTATGGCCACCCGGTGTGAAGAGCTGACTCATTGGAAAAGCCCTTGATGCTGGAAAGATTGAAGGCAGGGGGAGAAGGGGTGACAGAGGATGAGATGGTTGGATGGCATCACTTACTCAATGGACAAGAGTTTGAGCAATCTCAAGGAGATAGTGAAAGACAGGGAGGCCTGGCGTGCTGCAGTCCATGGGATTGCAAAGAGCTGGACACAACTTAGTGACTGAATAATAACACCTCTTCCAAATAACTCTGTGCCCTGTCAGGTAAGAGTGCTTTTATTTTTAATGGTGGAAGAAGCCCAGGGATGAACACTACTGCTTTCCCTGGCTCCATTGGACAGCAGCAAAGGCAACTGTCTCTAGTAAGGAACCATTTAGACACTATCATAGGTTCAGAATCAATTCACGTATGAAAGTTGAAAGAGCAAAATGATGAAACAAGCCCATGTTTGGCAAATGGTAAAATCAGCTGATTTAAGAGACCCCTTCATGTGCAACTGATGTCAACTGTTTCTCATGTCATTTATTGGTTTATTCTAGTGTCAAGTATTAATAATTTGATACTTGCAAACATTTACCCAAGTGTTTATCTCTGGGGAAAAATAATTAAGCTTTCAAAATTAAAAGTGCGTTCATCCCTCTATGGACAAAGGAGTGTGAAGTATAAGGAAGATCTCAAAGACCCGGAGTCAAATCTTGACTGTCACTTACTAATGTGTGACCTAGGGCAAATTAACTTCCATGAACCTCATTTTTTAAAGAAGAATAATCTCTGTAGTACCATTCAGAGAACAAAATGAAATAACGTTTGTAGGCAACATGGCTTAGAAGAGGGACTCAGTAGCAGCTACTGTAGTATGGATTAGATTATGATTTGAAAGCTTCCTTTCAGCTCCAAAATTCTATAAAATTTGAAAAGTTACACAAGTAGTACAAGATTTCTCAAAGTGTATGTGATCCAAAAGGAAAAAAAAAAAAAAGGTTTTTACTGTCAAATAAGTTTGAGAAATGCTACATGCTCTATCCCTTTTCTCTTGTAAGTCAGAATTAATTTTTCACATGGAATTTGCTGAGAAACTCTAAAGTTAAAAAAATGTTTAGCTTTATAGAATCAAGGGTCTTCTGAACTTAGTTGATTACAAAAATCTCTTCTCAGATTATTAACATCCTTTAATAGAACTTTCTAGAACTGGACATGGAAAACTGACTGGCTCAAAACTGGGAAAAGAGTACCACAAGGCTGTATATTTTCACCCTGCTTATTTAACTTACATACAGAGTATACCATGCGAAATGCCAGGCTGGATGAATCACAAGCTGAACTCAAGATAACTGGGAGAAACAGCAACAACCTCAGATATGCAGATGATACCACTCTAATGGCAGAAAGCAAAGAGGAACTAAAGAGCCTCCTGATGAAAGTAAACGAGGAGAGTGAAAAAGCTGGCTTAAAACTCAACATTCAAAAAATTAAGACCATGGCATCTAGTCCCACTCCTTCATGGCAAATAGATGGGGACATAATGGAAACAGTGATAGACTTTATTTTGGGGGCTCCAAAATCACTGCAGATGGTGACTGAATCCATGAAATTAAAAGACTCTGGCTCCTTGGAAGGAAAGCTACGACAAACCTAGACAGCCTATTAAAAAGCAGAGACATCACTTTGTCGACCAAAGTCCTTATAGTCAAAGCTATGGTTTTCCAGTAGTCACATACAGATGTGAGAGTTGGATTATAAAGAAGGCGGAGCACCGAAGAATTGATACTTTTTAATTGTGGTGCTGGAGAGGACTACTGAGAGTCCCTTGGACAGCAAGAAGATCAAACCAGTCAACCCTAAAGGAAATCAACCCTGAATATTCATTGGAAAGACTGATGCTGAAGCTGAAGCTCTAATACTTTGGCCACCTGATACGAAGAGCTGATTCATTGGAAAATACCCTGATGCTTGGAAAGATTGAAGGCAAAAGGAGAAGTGGGTGGCAAAAGATGAAATGGTTAGATAGTATCACTGATTCAGTGGACATGAATTTGAGTAAACTTGGGGAGATAGTGGAGGACAGAGGAGCCTGGGGTGCTGCAGTCCATGGGGTTGCAAATAGTCAGAAAGGACCTAGTGACTAAACAACTAGAACTTTCTTAGATTCCACTCAGAGAAATGCTAAATTCACCATTTTTTTCAACTGCCAGAATATAAACACACTTTTGAAATGAAAACACACCAAATGATCTACTGATACCTAGATACCAAAATGAAGGTTTGTTTGATTTTAAATAGCAGCAAGACAAGGCAGAATAAATGAGGAAAACAATGACATTGAAAGACGACTAAATAGGGCCCAGTTTTATTGGTGTTCTAATCTTTTTTGGTTAGAAGTATTTGACTAAAATGCCTTTGAAATTAAGGATATCCAGGAGCTTGATGAAATTTCTGGTGCAGTTGTTTATTTGCCTTGAAGGAGGGAGACACGATATGTCAGCATAGTTCTATAGTTCCAGTTATATCTTTGCAAAGCCAAGATTAAGTATGGTGCAACATTTGGGAAAACTATGAGGCGATTACAAATCTGTCTCACAATATTTGCATTCATATATTTTGGGAAGAACATCAATTTTGTTTTTCATTCCAATTGCCATAAATAGTACTGGAGTTTTCTTAACACGTTTGTTTATTTATTTATTTATATATTTACTTCCTAGAAGCTAGAAATTCCCCTTAGTTTACCATTGTCCTATATGTCTATCATATGTAGTTCTAGGAGACAGAAAAGAGACTGCAGGGCTAAACGACTGGGTTTTTTAACTATTCTAAAAGCAAAAAAAAGCAGAAGGCATGGAAGCTGTTACTTCTATATTATTCTTATGAGTATCCCCTTTATCATTTTTAAACAGCCAACTATTTTATATTAAAGCATTCATTTTAATAAGCTGGATATTAGTCACCCATAAGTTCCTAGTACTATTATTGACTGTAATTTATTGATGTTCTAGTTATACTTGTTTTCAGACTTCTGTCTCCATACATATATGAAAAAGAACATTCCACAGTTATTGCAGTCAAATATAGTTGACTCTCAGAACAGTTTCTGAAGTTAAATAAAGATAGACATTTAAGTCATCTGATATTTACTGTCCAAATCTGGCCTTTCAGCTATCACAGGACTTGGAATGTGCATATTTTCAGGTAAAATTTTTTACTCATTCTATTGAATCTTGTTAACATTTATAGTAAAGGATAAACAATTCCCCCATCCTGATAAAATATACTGTAGCTTCCTGAATCCTTTGCATCTAGAATAAATGCCAACCTGTTTTGGTATACATTACCACTTTCAAATTGCATTATACAATATAATGTAAATGTGAGTTCTTAATTAGCAGGATCTATTTTGTTCAAATGTACAACAGTAGAGGGATTTTTCAATGTACTGCAGCTGTTACCTATGGAGGAAACAAATTTCACCTTACTAAGAAGAGCTGTACAAGTGCATATATTGTTCTGGATGGATCCTTCATTGTTTTCTTAAGCCAGGCTATTTCATAATAGATTTTACTATTGAATATAGTACATTTTACCTTTGCTGCCCACTCAATTTCTACTTCCAGGTTGTTTTTAAAAGAGAAGAAGATGAAAAGTTTAAGGGTAATGGAGAGTGGGGGTGGAGAAAGGGTTCTTCATGAAAGATACAACATTTATCAAGGTCATAAAGAAATATGCCTTTATATCCATATCTGTTTAAATATTCACTTAAACAGTGTATGTGCATCTGTATATACAGGCCATGTCCAACAAACATTTGCATGACTATATCACTAAGGCAGTCTCCAAGAAATGACAAAAATGAAAAAATTGAAATATATATGAATAGATCTTACTGATAATACAGAAGGTAGGAGAGTATCCACAAATAATGTAATAAATTCTTTGCTCATTGGGTTTTTTGGTCTAGATTTGAGGCCTTTAAACATCAACCAATTATGGTAAATGTTTAACTGTAGGAGTTCAGGCAGACGGCCAAATTCTGGTTTCAAAGCTATTGCTAGTTTTAAAGAGTTTCTCATTTTTAAGCAAAAGCATTTCTGGGTACTGGTTATATCGTCTTGTGGGTGGAGCTACTGCAATGTGAATAAGTGGACTAGGCAGAACCTGGGTCCTGAAGACATCGCCCCTGCAGTATTACCTGAAAGGTCCTGGGGAGATAGTTCCCATTTATAACTTAGCTCTATTTACCTAAAGCCAGTTTATTTCCACCGACACAAAGTAAAGAGAGAGAGAGAGAATTGTTTTTCTTAGCCGAGGAGCATCTACAAAAACTGCAAGGTTGGGGGAAGGGGAGAATAACTACCATTTTAGCCTTTACTGGTTAGGAAAGCCAGGTATTTGAAATACCGTCTCTCCCCCTACTCCCGCCCCCGCCCCACAAGTTCCAGTGCTTGCTTTCTAAGCTTATTAACTGAATTACCAATCTGCATGAAACTGGTTTACACGTTCGCCCGGCCTCAAGACAGCCCTAACCTCCTGTGGCAGCAGCAACAAATGGGGCCTGGCCCGTCCACACGCTCTGTTTGCAACCTCCGGATAGCTGAGATTCAATCCTAAAGCCTCTCTGGTATAGACACGACAATGACGGGGCTACTGAAGTGACTTTTCTTAGTCCATTTTATCTCCTTTCCTGTCTCCCCGAGGTATCCCAGAGGTCTCTTTCCTTTTTTTCTTACCAGACCCTTCCGCGCAGCCCCCAAACTCCAAACCTTGTTCCCCTTCCCAAAAGTCTCCCATTCACCGCCACCCTCCCCTAACCAAAGTCCCCTCCCGGTCACCACCAAAGCCCGGAGAAGTGGATTGCACACAATGCCTCCCTTATAGGGCTTGAGCTGGGAACTGGGCATGCTCAGTAGCCAAAGCAGTTTTTTTTTTTTTTCTTCTTCTTCTTCTTCTTTTGGTCGCAAGTGCGGCATCTCTCTCAGTCCCACACCTCTTTCCTCTCCCCTATCCCCTCTTCCCACCCCTTAATCAACCCCTCGTAACCGGTTCCACACCGAAGGTTCGCAGGGTTCTGAGGTGCGGAGAACTAACGCGTCTCCTAAATCCACCAAACAGTCTCACTTTGGGCTAAAGCTTCACACTTTTGCCTTAAAGCCCCCAGCCCCTTACGCGCAGACAGGTAGGAGGAGTGAGAACACTACTGGCTCCCAGGAAACTGGTCCAGAGAAGGCTCCATCCAGGATCGCCCGCGACTGAAGAAGTATTCCCGGAGCCCTCTGTTCTGCAGGGTGACAATTAGCAAAAGGTACCGTACCCGGGATACAAAGCCCAAGTGCGATTGTTGCCTTTGAATGTCATTGTTGTTGACTCACCGCCCCCCCCCCCCCCACACACACACCTCGATCCTGGAATGATTCAATTCGCGTAGACTCGACGCCCCTATCTACCTCCCTTGACCCCCTGCCTTCCCCCAGGCTCTCCGCTGTTTCTTGGGCTTTGCCGGGATTGTTGGTGGCTCGCTCAAAGGAACGCCCCGGTTGTGTGTGTGTGTGTGCGTGCGTGTGTGCCTTGGTTCTTAGGGGACTGGGGGAGGAGAAAGGACTGGAGTGTGCGTGTATGTGGTGGGGAGATGGAGGCTAGCGCGCCCGCGTTAGGCGACTGGGGTCTCTATGCGTGAGGATAGGGGTCGCTCCTCCCTAGGGGGTGTTTTAGGGAAAAAAAGGGGGCATGCGGGGAGGAAAGTGCGCTGTCTTTCCCGGCGTGGGGGTAGAAGAGGAATCAAGGGTGGGTGTCTGGGTGGGGGTTTAGGGGAGGCCTCGGGAATGTGCGGGGGTCGAGGTGCTTCAGTGTCGGAAGGGAGGGCTGCGTGAGTGCCCGAGGGTTGGGGGGGTGCGGGGGCCGGGGGCGAGGATTCGGCGCTTGTATGTGAAGGTGCAGCCGGTGTGCGAGGTGCTGGGTACGCGCGCGGTGTCTGGCTGGGTGCGCGCGTGCGCGCCGCTGCCCGCCTGCTCGCTTGCGAGGGCTGCTCGCTGTGTTTGACGGGCGAGCGGGCGCCGAGGAGCTCCAGCCCGGATCACGTAGAGACCATCGCGGAAACTGCAGCGCGGATCGCGGCGCGGCGGGTCTGGCGAGAGCCGCCGGGGTCCGGAGGTGGGTGAATTTCCAGCTTGGGGCTGCACAGACACGCGCTGCCTCTTTCCCCAGCTCGGCTCGGCAGCGCGCGCGCGCGCGTGAGTGTGTGTCTATGTGTGTGCGCGCGCGCGCGTGCATGTGGAGGGGGGCAGGTAGCTTCTTATTTTTAGTTTGGGTCGTGTTGGTTTGGAGCGAGCTGAGTGGCCAAAGCGGCCGTAGTGGCTACCACCCCGCTGCCGCGCGCTCCCGGCTTGCCTGCCCAACGCGCGGTCGCAAGTTCCCGAGGACCGAAAGAGTCCGGTGTCCTTAGCATCGTTGCCACCACCCCCCCCCCGCCCCCGGGCGGCTGGGGCTACTGGGAAAGTGTCCTGGTCTACGGTGATGTGGGCTGTCGGGGCCGCTGAGCCGGGCTGGGCTTTTTTTCGACCCCCTCGCAGGCACTCTAGGCGGACCTGGATCTAGGGCTCCGGGCAGTGGCCCGCAAGCTAATTGGAGATTTCTGGCATCCCGCAAGACAGGGAATACGAGAGAAGCCGGTGGGTAACTCCAAAAACCCTGCAAAGCCGGGCAAGCGCTGGCAGCGCGAGTTTGCAAGATGCCCAAATGTTGAGCTGATTTCTGGCTTGGTGACAGCAGCATTCTGTGGCTGGCCGGCATGGGGGGGGTGTGGGGTAGGGGTGGGCGCGCAAGGGGGAGCCTAGGCCGCCGCTATCGGCCAAGGAGCCACGGGGTCACTGTGCCTGTGGCTAACGGGCCAGTGACGCCCCGGTAGCTATCACCCTCGTGGCCCGAGCTGGCCACCTCTTCCCCCTCAACCACCGCACGCCTGGGTCTATTAGAGGCCAACGGAAACTCCGGCAGCTGCCCCCGGTGGGACGGGAGCGCGCGGAGAGATGTGTGCGCAGCGGGTCTGAAGGCCCCCGCGACATCCCGAGCGGTCCCCGCCTCTGCTGCACGGCCCACGAGGCCGCCGCTCGGGCCCGGGACCCGGGAGGGGGCTGCATGCCGGACCTGGGCACCGAGATGCGGCAAAACATTGCGGTACGCGCCATCGCCGGCGGCCCCTCCAGCCGCGTCGCTGGCGGCCCGAGGTAGCGCACCGGGGGCGGTGTGGACAGCGTCTCTCCGCGGAGCCCCCCGCCCCCTCGCGCGCGCCCCAGGCAGGCAAGGCGGAGGTTTCCCGGGCCAGTTCCCGGGGAGCCACCTCGGCCCACCCTCCCCGGTCGTCGGCCCCCTGCAGGCCCGGTCCCTCCGCGCAAAGCGGAGCGCCAGGCGTGGCGCTCCGGTGGATGCCGGATTTGTGGTAAGGCTAGGTTTGTGCAGTTCTGGCCGGCCGTGGGAGCCGGGTGTCTTGCGGGGCAGGGAGAGCGAGAGACGGAGTGGTGGATAAGGATACGGGCCGCCCTTGTAACCCTGAGAGATGGCTTTTGGTACTCAGCTCACACTTTGTGGATTTGCTTTTTCCTTTTTGCCTCCCCCCCCCCCATTGTAAAATGTACAGGTTTTAGTGGTACTATGTGAATATGAGGTTTCTTTCGCTTACATTCATTGCCCCTTCAGCGCCCCCCCCTTTTTTTTTGGAGGGGGAAGATCCTTTCTCCTAGCTTTTTTTCTTAATCTCTCCACTTCTCCATGGTCTCTTTCCCTTTCGGTCCCTCTTCCCTTCTCTCCTTGGCTGCTCTACTCCCCTTCTCCCTTGCTTGATCCTCCAGCCGCCTGCAGCTACTGTTTCACTGGAGCTGCGTTTGGGAACTTCTAGCTTGTCCTTGCGCTCCTCCCCGCCCCGCACTCCCCATTGCTACTTAAAGTAGAAATTGCAAGGGGGACAGCTCCTTATGCAATTTCAGGTCTGTTCATGCTCCTTGTTCTTTTGTTTTGTACTGAATTCAGGTGTTCAGGTTTTTGGTTTGGTTTGGTTGCTTTACATTTCTTTGGGGTTGGGGGCGGTGCTGGGTGGGGGGTAGTAACAAGAAATGACTCTAGGGAAACAGAGTAGCTGTTGAAAACCAGATCTGTAGGAAGGCCAAGAAAGCATGTGAGATTTTGATTTTACAATGAAAGTTAGTTTGAATGATGTCATACTTTGAAATTATGACTTCTTTTTGCACTGCCAATTAAGCTATCGCAGTGAACTGAGGAAATGCTCATCTATATGGCAGCCAAGGAGCATCTGGGCAGTGCTGGCTGTATTCTGAACCAAACTACTCAAAATGCAAATCTTCGTGGGTCACTGGCTAAGGAATTGTCTACCTTGAGGCACGTTCGGTTTTGCCACTAGCTGATTCCTCGCGGGCAAAATAAACAAAGGAGTTTTTGTGTGTCACTTCTCTCTTTGTATCATTCTTCTCCTTGTGTATTCCTGAGTAATTGATTTATTTAATTAATATTTGATGGTAACCATATTGAAATTCCGGACAGCTTCCCATTTGAGATGGAGGAGGCTCACATGAGTAAAACTGCATTGGTAAAATGCACAGTGCTTGCTGTTCCTTTTAATCTTTTCCATGAAGCATCACATATATTTGTACATGCATACAGTGTGGACGGAATTGGTAGCCACGGGTTAATTTGCCAAGCTTGAAACTCGACTAAGTGATTCTTGGTTTGTTTGTAGACAGGGACAGGGGGTGGTAATATTTGGAGTGAGGTATTTGGGAACTGATGACTTTGAGGGCAGACATTGGCTGTGCTAAATGTATCTGGCGCTGCAGATAAAGCCTTCCAGGGACTGTAGTGTGTGAACCCCTCTTCCTCAGCAGTGGCAGTCTGTGGTCCAAGTGAAGGAGATCGGTATCTGAGCCAAGTGTCAGTCGGCCCTGGGTTCAGATGGCACACAGAAGAATGGGAGAGTGTCAGGGAGGCAGGAAAGCCAGTTCTGGGGGAGTGGGGAGGCTGTCTGGACATCAGGTAATCAGTACAGGGCAAGCAGGTTTCTTTCCTGCTTTCTGGGACCCAAAGACAAAAAAGCCTTTTTTCCTCCCCTGTTTGGGAGATGACTGACAGGAAACTGGATACTGTTTATTTACCTGATACTCAAATTAGGCCATTTCCTACTTGGTTATTTTGCTAAACCCTCTCAGGGTCATGTGTGTGTGTGTGTGTTAAACACAGTGTAGAGCAGTGTACAGGAGTGAACTGATTCATGGCAATGTGCTTACCTCTGGGCTGAAGCTCAGGCACGTATCTTTCCAGGGTTTCTTCCACCTTGATCTTTTGACCATTCCCTCTGCAGCCACTCAGTACTCCCATCGCCATCCTTCATGGAACCCAAGGCCCTAATATCTCCTCTGCCTGGCTTCTTACCAAGCTGAAGCTTTGAGAGTAGACATTTACAGATAGAAATTCCTTCCTGGTGCTAACACTATGTGGTATAGTTGATGTTCTGGAGTCAGTCATTAGAGTTACCAATAAAAGCTTGAGGTCTGAGTTCAAGGGTAGAATTTGGTGGTCCAAGTTTTTTTTTTAAAAAAATGCTATTTTCAAATTGTTCAGGTTAAACCATGATGAGCAATCTTTTTTTTTTTTTTTCTGTTGTTTGTTGTGTGTTCTGCACATGTAAACTTTGTATCAACTACCGGCACAGAAATAAAATGTATGGTATTTTTGGTGGTTCTTGTTGGACTGAGTGAGAATACCTGAAGTTTTGGGTGTCTTAAAAATACAAAGCTAATGATTATAGCCATGTGTTCACTGTGGTAGGATTTAAGCACAAATTCTTTTTCAAGTAACAATCATTGAAAAAAATGTTTTCTTTTTATTTTTTAGATTATTTCTCTTTATTCAGAAGCATAAAGTTGTTTGCTGATTGCAAGAAGATGTTTCTTTGGCTCTTTCTGATTTTGTCAGCCCTGATTTCTTCGACAAATGCAGATTCTGACATATCGGTGGAAATTTGCAATGTGTGTTCCTGCGTGTCAGTTGAGAATGTGCTGTATGTCAACTGTGAGAAGGTTTCAGTCTACAGGCCAAATCAGCTGAAACCCCCTTGGTCCAATTTTTATCACCTCAATTTCCAAAACAATTTTTTAAATATCCTCTACCCAAACACATTCTTGAATTTTTCACACGCAGTGTCCCTGCAGCTGGGAAATAATAAACTGCAGAACATTGAGGGAGGAGCCTTCCTTGGGCTCAGTGCATTAAAGCAGTTGCACTTGAACAACAATGAATTAAAGATTCTCCGGGCTGACACTTTCCTTGGCATTGAGAACTTGGAGTATCTCCAGGCTGACTACAATTTAATCAAGTATATTGAACGGGGAGCCTTCAATAAGCTCCACAAACTGAAAGTTCTCATTCTTAATGACAATCTGATTTCCTTTCTTCCTGATAATATTTTCCGATTTGCATCTTTGACTCATCTGGATATCCGAGGGAACAGAATCCAGAAGCTCCCCTATATCGGAGTTCTGGAACACATAGGCCGTGTGGTCGAATTGCAACTGGAAGATAACCCTTGGAACTGTAGCTGTGATCTATTGCCTTTAAAAGCTTGGCTGGAGAATATGCCATATAACATTTACATAGGTGAAGCTATCTGTGAAACGCCCAGTGACTTATACGGAAGACTTTTAAAAGAAACCAACAAGCAGGAATTATGCCCCATGGGCACAGGCAGTGATTTTGACGTGCGAATCCTGCCTCCGTCTCAGCTGGAAAATGGCTACACCACCCCAAACGGTCACACCACCCAAACATCTTTACACAGGTTAGTGACCAAAGCACCGAAAACAACAAATCCGTCCAAGATCTCTGGAATCGTGGCCGGCAAAGCCCTCTCGAACCGCAATCTCAGCCAGATAGTGTCTTACCAAACCAGGGTGCCTCCTCTTACACCTTGTCCGGCACCTTGCTTCTGCAAAACCCACCCTTCTGATCTGGGACTGAGTGTCAACTGCCAAGAGAAAAACATCCAGTCCATGTCAGAGCTGATACCAAAACCGTTAAATGCCAAGAAGTTGCACGTCAATGGCAACAGCATCAAAGACGTGGACATCTCCGATTTCACCGAGTTCGAGGGACTGGATCTACTCCATTTAGGCAGCAATCAGATTACCGCAATCAAGGGGGACGTATTCCGAAACCTCACGAATCTACGCCGGCTTTATCTCAACGGCAATCAGATCGAGAGACTCTATCCCGAGATCTTTTCAGGCCTTCATAACTTGCAGTATTTATATTTGGAATACAACTTAATTAAGGAAATCTTAGCGGGCACCTTTGACTCAATGCCAAACTTGCAGCTGCTGTACTTAAACAATAATCTCTTAAAGAGCCTGCCCGTGTACATTTTCTCGGGAGCACCCCTCGCTAGACTGAACCTGAGGAACAACAAGTTTATGTATCTGCCTGTCAGTGGTGTCCTGGATCAGCTGCAGGCTCTTACTCAGATCGACCTGGAGGGCAACCCATGGGACTGCACTTGTGACTTGGTGGCATTAAAGCTGTGGCTGGAGAAGCTGAACGATGGGATTGTCATGAAAGAACTGAAGTGCGAGACACCTGTGCAGTTTGCCAACATCGAACTGAAGTCCCTCAAAAACGAAATCTTGTGTCCCAAGCTCTTAAACAAGCCATCGGCGCCATTCACGAGCCCTGCACCTGCCATTACTTTCACTACCCCCCTGGGGCCCATTCGAAGTCCTCCTGGTGGTCCAGTGCCTCTGTCCATTTTGATCCTAAGTATCTTAGTGGTCCTTATCTTAACTGTGTTTGTAGCTTTTTGCCTTCTTGTTTTTGTGCTGAGACGAAACAAGAAACCCACAGTGAAGCACGAAGGCCTGGGGAACCCCGAGTGCGGTTCCATGCAGTTGCAGCTGAGAAAACATGACCACAAAACCAACAAAAAAGACAGCCTGGGCACGGAAGCATTCATTCCACAAACCATAGAACAGATGAGCAAGAGCCACACCTGCAGCCTGAAAGAATCTGAAACCGGGTTCATGTTTTCTGATCCTCCAGGCCAGAAAGTCATGATGAGAAATGTCACTGACAAGGAAAAAGATGTATTGCACGTGGATACCAGGAAGAGACTAAGCACCATCGATGAGCTGGATGAATTATTCCCGAGCAGGGATTCCAATGTGTTTATTCAGAATTTTCTCGAAAGCAAAAAGGAGTACAATAGCATAGGCGTCAGTGGCTTCGAGATCCGCTATCCAGAGAAACAAGACAAAAAAAACAAGAAGTCACTGATAGGCGGCAACCACAGCAAAATTGTTGTGGAGCAAAGGAAGAGCAGCGAGTACTTTGAACTGAAGGCAAAACTCCAGAGTTCCCCCGACTACCTACAGGTCCTTGAAGAGCAGACAGCTTTGAACAAGATCTAGGTCATGCAATCTTACTTCCTACAGAGGACATTTATTTAATGATGAAAGTGCCTTTTGTTGACTTCTCACTTCCAAATACTATATTATCAATAGGCATAGAGACAGGTGTTTCCAAGGGTGTCTCATTAACTGTAGCTGCAAAGATGTGTCCCGTAGAAGAGAATTTCCTTAATAGATTTTACTACATAAAACCTATACTGTGGAGTCCTGTGGGGATACTGCAAACTCTATTGCCAAAGGGATGCTTTATATACATAATTCACTGAATTTAACCTCAAGAGGCAAATCTGTTTTGTACCCCAATGCAAAACCTTCGTCTCTTTGTGCTCTGTAAAACAAACTCAAGAAAACTGGTACCAGTGTTTGTACCTCAGCTGGGTCCTTCATCTTGCACGTAGATTCAGTTGGTGGAACTGGAATACTCCTTTTGATTTGTGGCATTGTAACAACTTTGTGTAAAGATTCTCTGAAAAGTAAAAAAAAAAAAAAAAAAAAGCATGCCAAGAAAGAACATTCGACAGTATTTGTAAATCGGTAAACTTTATGGCCTGCATCTTGAAACCGCTGGATTTATAATGTTAAATTGTGCAAATATTTGTTTAAAATATACCATGCATTACATAACTATAAAATAAATTTGAACACTTTAAGCATTACCTGTCTAGACATAAAACCTAAAAGAGAAAAAAAAATAAACGTGAGTTACCTAGCGTTTGTGGTGATCTGAAGAAATACGTGATGTTTATCAGAATTAAACATGGCTCAAATTCAACTAATATTAGAGTTTGTTCTCAGTTATGTGAAATACCCACAATCCTTAAAGGTTGTCCAAAATTAGCAAAGTGCTTACCGTGTGAGCGCACCCAAAGCTATTTTTGTAACATAATTCATATTTATGAAGTACTTTGTATACTAAATAGGAAAATATGTACTCCTTAATCTGTATTTAATATGCCTGACTTGTTTTCCTGATCACAGGGAATTTATCAATAGTATACATTTAGACAGCAAAAATATACCAAACTGAAACTGAAGCTTATGTGTACAGAAATATTTTGGACATTGTGATCAGGTATCATTTAAAAACAAAAACAAAAAAAACACAAAAAAACAAAAATAAAAAAATAGTTCTGTGCTATCATTGAGAATTTAGCATATTATCTTCAGATTTGTTACCAACCGTGCATTTTAAAATAGGTTCCTTAGTTTTATAGACTGTGTCTGAGGCAATTATTTGCCATCACTTGTCTTGCTTTTCAGGATTCTATGAGCTGAATTCAAATAGTTTTCACTACGAATATTTAAAAAATAATGAATAAGGTTAATAGTTATATCTTGTATGCATCATATCCTGTTCTTTCATCATTCTGACTACTATCAGATAATCAAGTAGAACAGTAAACATCATGGTAATCCGCGGCTATGAAAGCCACACTGTAAAATGCTTTCATTGGTCTCAGATGAGTTCACAGTCTGCAAGTACAAATGATATGCCACTGTGTTTGCTTGTGCTGTTAACTTCTAAGTCAAAATTGGTCAAAGGAAGGGAGCACTTGACCATGGGAGATATTTTAATATTTTTAGGTTCTCCCAATTAGCAAAGGGACATCCTGAAACATTGCCTTCTTGGCCTACCTGCATATGTATATTATTCGTGTTCCATCTCTTATAATTACTGTATTGATCAGTAAGATGACCAAGAAGGTAAAATATAGGCATTCTTCATGAATTTCAAGTGGCAGGTATTTTGGTGCAGCTTCTAAAATGATATTATGATTAAAGTTGTAACAGCAGTCTCTTTATTAATGACTAATTCCAGGGCTTTATGTGTTTGTTGCAAGATTAAAAAAAAGCAAACAAACAACTTGGCATTCTTGGAGGTGTTTGTGTGTATGTGTGTGTTTGGGTGTACATGCATACATATAGAGTATTTGGAGATTTTTTTTTAAATAGCAAAAAAAATTGTCTCCATATGTATGTGCTGGTGCTCTTAAAACTTTAATGTGTAATTTTAATTTTCATGACAATGTCTGTGAATACTTTATATGAATATTAAAAATATATAAACAAATACTTGCTTTCTGATCTTGAAAGAAAAGACATGAAGATGTGTGCCCAACAGCCTGTTTGCATCTACAATTTCATAAGAACTTTTAATATGCCATTACCATGCTTGCATGCATCCATGGATTAAAGGGCTCCTAATGTGTACTGACAGGATAAAGACGCAAAGGCTGCAAAGAAAGTGTTTTAGTTTATCCTGTCAATAAAGTATGACTTGAGGACTCTTAAGTAGATGCTCATAGGAGGAACCGGAAAGCTCTATTTATGAGCTGGGGATAAGAGGTCATTGGGATGATGCCTTTTATTCAGTGTGTTGATAGTTTGAAGAGGTTTCAAGGTTTTTGCAGTTGTCAAAGGCAAGAGTACCTGCCTCCATCTTGAAGCTTGCTGTAGCATATTGGCTATCTCATACTCTTCTGCTGAAAGGAATAAATGTTCACCTTTTCCAAAAAAAAAAAAAAGTAATTTTAATGTATGTGGTTATTTGGAAGTTCTACTTATAAGTGAATGACAGTAACAAATCCTTGGTTAAGGCTGATCTCTTTCCCTGAACTAAAGTCTTTGTGCCTACATTATGCAATGTATACAATGTTACACCTGTCTCTCATTAGTTCTACTTGTACATTTTATGATAATGTAGTTAGGCATAAGTTTTGATTTGAGTACCAGAGCAGTTAAAATACTGTTATCTACAATTTGTTGGTTTCAACTATAACCTTGATGTTAGTTTAACTCCTTAAGGAAAGATCTATATGTTGGTACAGCGTTTTTAGTAGAATTTAATTCAAATCTAAAAAATCCAAGAAGTGCTCATGTCTAATGTGGTCTGACACATCATGGGCTTCTTGGCATTGTATCATGTACTTGGACTCTGTTAGAATGGTGGCAGAGGAAATTAGATCATATGAAATCGGTAAAGGGGTGGGGATAATATGTCTGTGGAATATAAACCAAGTTTTAATTATTTTTTTATGAAATCAATAAAGATGATTCAATTCTTTAAAAGGAAATCTTTGTGTAATTTTATGAGAAAGCAGCTATTAGAATACAGTGATTCCAGTCTATAAGGCAATTTGTATTCTGTATTTAGTTTTCCATTCTGAAAAATAAACTGAATAAATATATTAATTAGAAAATCATTTCAAGACCAGCTTTCTTTCATTGCTTTTAGAAAAACAGTTAATTTCTTTAAGCCACAAGGATGCATACATTATACAGGGCATGGCCTCATGAGTAACATCAACAGGTATTGAAGAAATAATAAGACATCTAGAAATGTATGGCAGTAATATTAATCTATATCCTTTGCATGATTTGTACATTGACATTGTATGAAATGAGCACAGTGAGTTATTATTTTTTTGTGTTATTGTCGCATCCAAAGAGCTGGGGAGAAAATATATGAAGAATGTATTTATAATCACTATTTTGAAATAAAGTAAAGAAAATGCATTGTATTGTTTTTACCCTGATTTGATTATTATTATTTACGTTAGTTTCTAAGACAAAAATCAAATAATGCTATAAAAGCTAATGTAAATCACAGAAAGGAACTGTTTTAATCTTTTATTTGCTTTTAATAGCATCAAGGTATTAGAAGACTTTATTAAATGCCATTTTTATGAAAGTCTTAATAAAATTGTTTGCTACAATGGTATTTCTGAAGCCACACTTTGTTAAATATATTTATCTTTCCATTATTTTTCAGAAGAAATAAAGCAGTAATCAAATTGATCTTTTCACCCAGATTTGTGGTTAAGACACAGAGCTTTCGAATGCTATTTGTATTCAACTTAATTGTTAAATCTGTGTTAAGAGATGCTTTTCCTTTCTAACATCTTTGCAATTTGAGTTCCTTTCCACTGGCATTCTCTTTGGAGAAGAGCCAGACAGGGCCAAGGTCAACACGATTTGATTCTTCCCCATTGCCTTGAATCAGTTGGAATCGGACATAATTGCAGATAAGCAAATATTAACGTTCAATCTTTATCTGTTTCAATACTTTTAGAAAATACAGGGTCCTCTATCATCTATGGCCAGCTTGATTGGTTAGCTACCCATTTCTGGGATTGGTTTTGACTTTTATTTGGTTCTTTCAAAGATGACCAAAATCATCAGTCCATCATTTGATTGAGAAAAATGAACCAATTGCATTATTTGAAGGCCCCAAAGATTATAAACTGGCCATTAAAGTGTTTTCTTTCAGGAAGAGATAGAAAGACAGAGGGATACAGAGAACATTAACGTTTCTGTGGCCTGGCTTTATAACCAGCTATGCTGAAGACCTGAGCAATATAGATAGCATGTTATGAGTACTTTTGGACAAAATGTTTTGTGTGTCACGGGAAATGCATCACGTGACGGAGAGACCTATTTTAGTTCTTTTTTTCACAGTGAGCACAGTGGTTTGGGTCCAACCCACTCAGTTATGTAGACAAGGGGTATCAAAGGTTTAGCCTCATTTCAAATGCTCAGTCTATTAGTCACTATGATCGGATGGGCTGAACTAAAATATCCTGTTTATGGCTTCATTTATCGGGAATCACTAGCAACAGATCTCAAGTTCAATTGTTAACCCTCAATTTCAGATTTGCCAGGGACTCTGTCTTTTGTTAAAAGCAAATGGGAAGCTAAATACATTTTAATAGTTTATTCTGTACAAAACAGATCTTAGTCCAATTTTGAATTGCATTTGTTTTACTTCCCACTGGTTGAAAAGATTGCATTTTAGAGAGGTTACTCAAGGAAGGAAAGCTGCATTGTCCATCTTGTATGAAACTCTATGACTTTTTAGTTCTTTAAAGATTATTTTTAGCCTGTTGTTGCCTATGTCTTCAGAGGGAAAATGAGGGAAGGCTCTGAGACAACCACTTGAATACTTTGAGCCAAATAATTGCCACTGAGAATAAAAAGATTCAAATGTTTCATTAAATCATAATTACTAGATCTGCTGACTGTAGTACCCAGAACCAAGAAAGAATTACTCAGGCTTCCACCTTAGTGTGCTTTTGTATACGCTGGCTAAATAGAAACTCTGGTGATTCAATAATACATCAAATATGAGAAATTCCTTGTTGAACTTAAAAAGCTCATGAATATGGCCTTCAGAGAGATGGTCTAAATATGTAATAAGAAATATATAATATCACTTTCAAATTAACTATAGGAAGGAAATAGTCATCTGAAGTTCATGAACAATCTATTTCTATACTAGCTCGTGTCATACACTGCTAACTGCTCATGACAGCCTTCGAAAGTGATAGTGAGGTCTGTTCCTTCGCTGAGTTTTACAATGTATGTTTCCATCATTGTTCCATGTAAACTGAACCATTGTGGTAAAATTCTGGAGTTGATATTCGATAATTTTAATGCTGTTTTCACTAATAAAAGTCTTTTCTTATAGGTCATGTTTGTAACCATTCAGTGTGTTTATTAGTGTGACATTAGTAAAGCTCAACATCAAAAAGAAATGCAAATGATCTGGTTTTTAGATTATGCCATTGTTCCATTAGTTTATACAATAGGCCAGGTCTACCTACCTACACATGCAAACACACACGCACACACTCACACAGAGGAATATACACACAGTGAATTATGCATTATTTAGTTGATGTAAACAAATACAATGTTTCTTCCCTGAATGTGTAGATTTCTCAAATCAAAGTAGGTATTAGACCCCAAATTATAATTTTTCAGGTTTTTGCTTCACTTTAAATTGCAACCTGACCACTGTGTCATAGGTAGTAAAAATTAGTCCCTGTTTATCTCCCAGGACTTCCTTGGATTTCAGTAATGTCTACTGTCCTGAGATTTGGTTTTGATTTTCCTTATTTGTTAACTTTATCATCATTATCATCTGCAATCTATAAGCTTCCTTACGGTACAGTGCAGTATGGAATGGCAAAGTAGCTAACCATGGTACAAATCTGTTACTACCTTTCACAAATATTATCCAGAGAGCCAGATAAGGGCCCCTAGATCCAAAGTAAAGAACCCCAGGGTGAGGGTTTGACTCAAAATTATTAGCATACAGAGGTTTAAAAAAAAGAAGAAAAAGCAGATTGAAAATGACTGACTAAAAAGCTGTCTACCCAAGTGAAGTTTGAGAAGGATAAGGGCAAATGAGTATCAAAAGGAAAATATTGCTTATCAGATAGAACTAGACTCTGATTACTGAACAAGATTCATGGTAAAATATGTCAAATCTTAGACTCCTTTCTCCCTCTCTGCTTTATTTCTTTTTAAATATGTAGGAAATCCAGGTTGTATCAACACAACTCATGTTTTTACAGGATTCGCTGGTCAATGAAAACAACTTAGTTACCTTTACAGCCTCCATGAAATTTTTTCCTGGGATAACTGTTATCATGAACTGACTGATTGTCAGGGCCTCCTGGTGAGTTCTAGCTGTTAAAAAATAATAATAATTAGCAAATGTGTTTAATGAGAGTAGGAGGTGAAACAGGTGTATTACATATAATGAATTTTGATAGGGGACAAAATAAATCGATACAAATGTTTGGGTACCTAATCTTCTGGTAAAAAGCTGCTAGGCCTTTTGGTTTGTTATCAGAAATTGTATTTCAGTACAAATTACCAAGTGCATATTTCAGAAGCCATTTTCTGCCAGAACCCCCAGGAAGCCATGTCTCTGCCATGGGTCCCCTTGCTCCATCGCAGGACGTGTCACATTTGCCAAGTCCTCCCTGCTGGAAATTCTTCTCTTCTGCTGTTATAAAAAGCCAGCATCATCTATGGCATGGGCTACTTTCAGGAGATTTTTTTTTTCACTGTCGTTTACTTGTTAGTGGCAGTACACACACAAAACCTAGGATTCCATGTTCAAGCGTGGAATATTATCACAAGTAGAGATCACGCTGCTGTGTGTATTTCCCACATTGCTACATTTGTTTTTATTTACCAGTTATCTTCCAGCCCACAGTAGCTACTGGCTGGCTGTTTTATTCATAGCTCTCCCTGTCAAAGTGGAGGGTAATCTCCACCCTGGAAACTCAAGTTATTTATAGAAAGAATCATCACACTTCTATCTGTTCATTTCCTTCTTATAACTTCGAGAAATATGGAAAATGTAGTACAGTAAGTGATTGATTTCAAAGGTAGTCTTGCTGACACAAAAGTAATTATAAGAAGAGAGAGTGAGTTATCAGGAAACAGGACAACGTTCGGATTTCTCACAATTTAGATTTCCTTGCATCGGAATTGGACTGCAAGGCTTTCAGTCCTGAGCTGGATTCAAAGAAATCAGTTTGCACTCTGGGGTCCCTGCAGTAACTCGAGAAGTCTATTATTGCTGACATGTAGGCAGGTTTGCCATGTGTTGCCGTAAGCATGCTGTTATTTTCTCCTTGCACCCTCTTTCAGAAAATATTCATTTGCTCAGATTTGGCACAGCTGCTTAAATGCTGCTGTATCCGTTCTCACCATGAAAATTCACAAAGCATTTTTTTTTCTAGATGTAACTAAGCAGTTCCACAGAAATGTGTATTGTAAACTGGATCAAACCATCAAGACTAAGAAGACAACTAGCATGCCCTTAGGAAAAGAGGGATTTTAAAAGAACCCAAATACAGGCGTTTCATTAAAATTCCATCCAGTGAGATCACCTTCCTTGGAACTTGTTGACTTTTTGTTGGCTTTGATATGTCCATTTGGAGAGAAGTAGGACTCTGTACAGACTGCACAGTACTCTTGGTTGCCTAGACTGTACTGCAGTGTAGGATGTGTGAGCAGTAATTTGGGTATTTAATCCCAAATGCATATCTGATTTCACCTACTCATTTGACTACAAACACATTGGAGAAAGCTAGTTTCTAAATAGTGTCTTTACTATAGGACAGGGTTGAAACAGTCTTTATTCCATCTTAAATGTCATCAGAAAGGGATTAATCCAAGAGCCTATCGGGGAATAGTCATCTTCAATGTTTAAGAACCACCATAAAAGGATGGGAGCATACATACCCATTGAAATCAGATTGTTTCTTCCCAATTCCTTTCCTTTTGGAAAAGCAACTAGGGCTGGAGCAGGAAGGTGACTTGCCCAATGTCAAGCAACACATGAAGGCCAATCTGGTCTACATCCTGATTCTCCTGACTCACAGGATAATGCTATTTCCATTACACTGTTCTATTTGTAAGTTCCAGAGAGGAGAGTGAGGATCTGTGGGTGATGCTTCAGGGAAACATTCCAATGTGGCAGAAGGACATTTTCCATAAGGATTCATAGCAGCCTATAACTGGAATGAGCTAGATTCCAAAATACGGAATTCTTTGTCCAGGGAAGTGTCCATAGTCTGAATGGTTCTGACAAGGAGGATGGATGTCATTCAAGAAAATGTATTTGAATGCAAGTTTAGAGCAGATGATCTTGGAAAACACTCTTAACTCTCACATCCAAGGATTCTCTGGTTTATACACTTAAGTCATTTAATAAAGCAAGTTAAATATGTATTTGGCTCCAAACATTCAAATACTTTACCTATAGTAGTTTAATTACTAATGCATGATACCTGCCAGATACAAATCCACAATGCTAAATACCAGTTAGACAGTAAGCATCACTTTAGAAGAGACATAAATTTCTCTGTCATTTTTAGCATTTTCATGTTGTGAGATCCTCAAAAGAATAGTTTCTGATGCTTGATTTTTTTTTTTTTTTAACAAAGGAAAAAAAACAGCTTCCTTTGTACATTGCACTGAAGATGGCACTATAGTAACAACCTCATACCAGAAATGGTAAGACGTGCTTATATTTATTATTTCAATCTTAGGTTTCAATTTTGAGGTTATTTCTTGAGCTTGGCAAATGGAGCACAAAGGTTAGTTGATTGTAATATCATCTTCTCTAATTGGAGTTGGGTCTATTTTTTTTTATTATTTACCCTCAATTAGTTAGAATTGAAAATAATTCCAAAGAATTTAAATTCAGGTTATAGCTCAACAGACTCTATTCAGAATAGCAACTTTAAATTATCTGAACTATAAAAAAAATACTCTCAGAAATTCTCCTTGGAATTTCATTCTATAGAGAAAGTTTTGTTAACAAAAGAAAAGAAAAAGGTGGGGGGGACTCCTCCAGACTCAAGGCTTCCGTTTGTTTATTTTCGGTACTGTTAGTTTTTAAAGATTCTGAGTACATCCAAGACCACTCAGCCATTCTGAATTTGTCATTAAGCCTCCTTAAAAGTGCCCTCCCCCCTTAAAAGTGGCTACTGGGCATTCGCTGACATCTTTAATCACAAAGAGTATTCCTTCAGGTACTAGTTAATAACTCATTCAAAATGAGCAGTTTTACACTTGGGAATCATACTTGACTTCTAATGTATAAATAACCGCTGCCTAATTATTTTTTGGGTGTAAGTAGAGAAGGCTAGTCTGCATTACCAGCTGAGCTACAGGAAACCCAGAGAGAAGACTGGAAAGGAATAAAAATATTTAATTTGATTTGTTGCTGACATGTGAAGATGTCTATTAGAGGAAGGCAGACTGACCCTCTGGCCTCGTCTCTCTCTTCTCTTGGTGCCCATGCACGCCCCCACTTCACCCTGCCCGGCGCCTGCCCGGCCTAGCAGCTTCTCAATCAGAAGGCTTCTTCTGCAACAAGGGCCATGAGCTCTAAGAGTAACCTCTCCACCCCGAGTCAAACTGATGCTCTTTCAGCTTATTCCTTCTACTTGACACCAAATTCCCAGTGCAGCTGATTCACATGCACATGACTACATCAGAATTCTCAGAGGTACTTGCATTTGGAAAGGGGGCCAGGGGGTAATCTATTTTTTTTTTTTTTTACATTAGAGACACATCATATCATTTCACTGTCTTCTGGCCTATGTAATTTTTTTTTTTTTTTTTTTTTGGCCACACTGTCGTCATGAAGGATCTTCCCTGGAGCAGGTGTCAAACTCATGGACCCTGCCGTGGAAGTGCTGAGTGTTAAGCACTGGACCACCAGGGAAGTCCTAGTGCTTGTATTTCTAAGAGACATTGTTGAAGGGTAGAGAAAGAGACTCCTTTAGGACACAGGGTAGCATGTCAGACCTGTGACAAGCAGTGGACTATGAGGCCACCATTGCTTTCCTTCAGTCACAGCATTTGTAAAGTTTACTTTAACTCACATCCATCCAAACTGGGAGACTGACTTAAACCTACACCCCAAGACATGCTTAAGGTCCCCTCAGTGGCATTCACTCAGACGACATTCATATTGGCCTGGGGACCATCCATCATAGCTTCAAAGTAGCCACAGGCAGTAGGTAGACAAATGGGTGTGGCTGGGTTCCAATCAAACTTAATTAACAAAACAAGTGGTAGGATGGATTTGTCCAGAGGCCAGAGGTTAGGGTTAACCTAACCTACCCCAGGCTAAATTATGAAGGACCAGTTAGGATTCTGACTGCATGGTGCTTTGGGGAGTAGACGAAGGTTTGAAAAAGCATTCAGGTAACATGGAGAAGGAAATGGCAACCCACTCCAGTATTCTTGCCTGGAAAACCCCATGGATAGAGAAGCCTGGTAGGCTATAGTCCATGGGGTCACATGGGGACAAGACTGAGTGACTTCACTTTCACTTTCTTTTCAGGTAACATGACTAGGTTGAATTTGGACAAAATTACTGACTGTTTTCATACTGTTCATGGGGTTCTCGAAGCAGGAATACTGAAGTGGTTTGCCATTCCCTTCTCCAGTGGACCACATTTTGTCAGACCTCTCCACCATGACATGTCCATCTTGGGTGGCCCTACATGGCATGGCTCATAGTTTCATTGAGTTAGACAAGGCTGTGGTCCACGTGATTAGATTGGTTAGTTTTCTGTGATGGTGGTTTTCAGTCTGTCTGGCCTCTAACCTCAGATATGCAGATGACACCACCCTTATGGCAGAAAGTGAAGAAGAACTAAAGAGCCTCTTGATGAAAGTGAAAGAGGAGAGTGAAAAAGTTAGCTTAAAGCTCAACACTCACGAAACTAAGATCATGGCATCCGGTCCCATCACTTTATGGCAAATAGATGGGAAAACAGTATAAACAGTGGCTGACTTTATTTTCAGGGAGCTCCAAAATCACTGTAGATGGTGACTGTAACCATGAAATTAAAAGACGCTTACTCCTTGGAAGGAAAGTTATGACCACCCTAGACAGCATATTAAAAAGCAGAGACATTACTTTGTCAACAAATGTCCATCTTAGTCAAGGCTATGGTTTTTCCAGTAGTCATGTGTGGACGCGAGAGTTGGACTATAAAGAAAGCTGAGCACTGAAGCATTGATGCTTTTGAACTGTGGTGTTGGAGAAGATTCTTGAGAGTCCCTTGGACTGCAAGGAGATCCAACCAGTCCATCTGAAAGGAAATAAATCCTGAGTGTTCATTGGAAGGACTGATATTGAAGCTGAAACTCCAATATTTTGACCACCTGCTGCAAAGAGCTGACTCATTTGAAAAGACCCTGATGTTGAGAGGGATTGGGGGCAGGAGGAGAAGGGGATGACAGAGGATGAGATGGTTGGATGGTATCACTGACTCAATGGACATGAGTTTGGGTAAACTCCAGGAGTTGGTGATGGACAGAGAGGCCTGGAGTGCTGCGGTTCATGGGGTCACAAAGAGTCTGACACTATTGAGCGACTGAACTGAACTGAAGAGGCTAATGAAAGCTTCCTGATGGAATAAACTGACTGAGGGGGATACTGGGTCTTGTTCTGATGGGTGGGGCCATGCTCAGTAAATCTTTAATCTGATTTTCTGTTGATGGGTGGAGCTGTGTTCCCTCCCTGCTATTTACCTGGAGCCAAACTATGGTGGAGGTAATGAAGATAATGGTGATCTCCCTCAAAAGATCCCAGGCATATACTGCTATAGTCCATGCCCTCAAACCTGGAGCAGGCCACCACCGATCCAAGTATTTGTTGGGAACTCCTGGACACTCACAGGCAAGTCTCCTGTGGGGTCACTGTTCCTTTCTCCTGGGTCCTGGTGCACGAGATTCTGTTGTGCCCTCCATGAGTCTGTTTCCCAGTCCTATGTTAAGTTCTGGCAGCTCTATAGTAGGGTTAATCATGACCTCCTCCAAGAGGACTCATGCCATACCCACACCCAGAGCCCCTGTCCCTGCAGCAGACCACTGCTGACCTGTACCTCCACAGGAGACTCTCAAACACAGTTCTGTCTCAGTCTCTGTGGGGTCCCTGGGTCCTGGTGTGCACAAGGTTTGTTTGAGCCCTCTGAGTGTTTCTGGCAGGAACAGGGTTTGATTCTAAACATGAATTCACACCTCCTACCATCTTGCTCGGGCTTCTCCTTTGCCCTTGGACATGGGGTATCTCCTCACAGCCGCTACAGTGCATACCATCTTACTAGGGTTTTTCTGACCTTGGACATAGGGTATCTCAACATGGCTGGTCCAGCAAAGTGCAGCTGCTGCTCCTGACCTTGGATGTGCGGTATTTCTTCATGGCTGCTCCATTACTTTGCCAACAAAGGTCCATCTAGTCAAGGCTATGGTTTTTCCAGTAGCATGTATGGATGTGACAGTTGGACTATAAAGAAAGCTGAGCGCTGAAGAATTGAAGCTTTTGAATTGTGGTGTTGGAGAAGACTCTTGAGAGTCCCTTGGACTGCAAAGAGATTCAACCATTTCATCCTAAAGGAAATCAGTCCTGAATGTTCATTGGAAGGACTGATGTTGAAGCTGAAACTCCAATACTTTGGCCACCTGATGCGAAGAACTGACTCATTTGAAAAGACCGTGATGCTGGGAAAGATTGAGGGCAGGAGGAGAAGGGGATGACAGAGGATGAGATGATTGGGTGGCATCACCGACTCAATGGACATGAGTTTGAGTAAACTCCAGGAGTTGGTGATGGACAGGGAGACCTGGCGTGCTGCAGTCCATGGGGTCGCAAAGAGTCTGACACAACTGAGCAACTGAACTGAACTGACTGTTTTATTGAGGCTGAACTGAACTGACTGTTTTAGGGAGGGGCAGAGTGTGACAGAGGAAACAACATGGAAGAACTTACAGTAGTACTGACAGAAAATGAAGGAGCTCTTAGCTGTTCCAAATGAAGGAAGTAGATGGTTGTGAGCAATGCTTTCAATGTAGACTGCAGGCCTTCCCGACAGACATGCAAGTCCAAGGTGAGGGGCTGAGGAAGAGGCAGTTCACTGAGCTGAAGACTTCTATGGAGAGGGGCTGTGGAAGGGACATTTCAGGAGGGTAAGAGTTCCACCTTGAACATGTTAAATTTGAAATGGCTCCAAGTCTTCAAGTCGTCAGCTAGGTGGCTGCCTGGGTCCAGCAGGAGCGTGAGGGAGCCTTAGGCCAAGAGCAGGATTGAGACCCGTCATTACTGACATGGAAGGTCACAGAACAAGAAGACAAGGCCCAGCAAGGAGAGCAGGCTCTAAGCACCATCTGTTTCAGAATCACCCGAGGAACCTGCTACACTCCACACACTTGGGCTTTTTTCACACCTGAGGATCTGTGGGCAGGGCCCCAGAATGTGCCTTTTAAAGCTTCCCAGGTTATTCTTATTTATACAACATTGTAATAATCTCTACTGTTGATAGCATTTGGAAGAGAAAGCTCCTGTGGAAAGAAAAAAAAAAAAAAAGAGAGAGAGAGAGCGAGAGAGAGAAATCAGAAGTAGACAGCTAGGGAGAAAGCCAGGAGGCTGTGGGGTCCTGGGAACACAGAGATGAGCATCTATAAGAGAGGCAAGGAGCGGCTGGCCATGCCCCAGGCAGCTGAGAGACGTGAGTTCTATCTCACCAGACTTTTTTGGTACCTGGCCCACTTGAATTGTATTCAAGCCAGATGTCAGAACATCTGGCTGCATGGGGGACTCTGTGCACTGATAGAAGACACTACAGATGGAGATGGTCTGAGAAATGAGACAAGAATTAGGACTGGAGCCCTGGGTGCAGTGGAAGCAAAAGATGAGTGAGCAGAACTTGGGATTCCAGATGAAAGGCATGGAACTAGCAAAGCCGGTGGCAGGGTGGTATCCAGGGCAGGAGGTCAAAGTGAGCACCTAGAGTCAGTGCCAGAGGGCAAGGTAAGCTGTGATGGGACGTTAGCTCCACTGCTTGTTGAGAGGCCTCATGCCAGTGGTGTCAGCCCATCAGAGATGAGGAACAACTAAGGAAATCTTGGAGATTCACTCGTTGGCTGTGGGCTTTGACCTGGAGCAAATTCTGCAGGACCACACTATGCCCACCACTCCCCACCACATCCACACGTCCTTAATAAAGTGGATTTTTTAAATTGTAGGTAATGCACATCCACTGAATGTCTGCTCTGTGTCTTCCCTGGGTTGGGGGCTGGAGGATGCAGAAGCCTTGGACTAAGTCCCAGCCACCATGGAGATCACAAACTAGCAGAGGAGGCGGGTGTAAAAGTGATCAAATGAGCAGACTCTCAGGTCTTCAGTGTTCTCACGTAAAGACAGTGTGCACTATAAACCAATGCTCACGTTGCTCTTACCTTTGAAGGCTGGGTGGGATTTTGATCAGTGGAGAGTGAAGTTCTGGCTGAGAGAACAGTTTGTGTAATGGAAGAGAGGGTTGGGAGAGCATGCCGTTTCCAGGACACTGGGTGGTTCGGTGTGGGTAGAACACGTGCTAGGATCTCTCTCCCTGCTTACCCACATCTCCGTCTAGAAGAATCTCAGCTCCCTGGAGCTCTGTATGCATCAGACTAATTACATCATCCTCCCTGCACAGAATGTTGTTCTTGCCTTTGCCATCCTGATGGCCAGCCTTTCAGCTACCTGGTTACTGCAGCCAGAAACCCAGGTGTCATTGTGAGTCCCAACCTGTCCTTCACCCTACGCCAGCAAAATCCGGGGCTTCTCCCCAAGTTCTGTCCTTCATAACCCATGGCCACTATACTGGTCCAGGCCTCCAGCCATTACCACTTCCCTGCATCTCTGCCGAAGCCCCGTTGCTGATTGCCTACCCCCAGCTGCCTCCATGGCCTCACATCCATTTCCCACACAAAATCAGCCTCCATCATCTTAATGTTTCAGTCACACAAATCCCTTCAATGACTTCCCATTGCCTTTAGGATAAGATACAAATAGCTGAAAGTCATATTTATGTACTGAGTGCTTATTACATGCCAGTCACTGTGCTAAGCATTTAGCATGTGCCATCTAAATGAATTCTTATAACAAGCTTATGTTGTAGGCAATACTATGGTCCCAAGTTCACATATGGAGACATGGAGACAAAGGGAGATTTTAAAAACTTGCCTAAGTTTACGCATGAGTCAATACCAGGGCTGGAAAACAGACCCAGGAATTATAGTGATAGACCCCAGATTTGACTCTGCTACCTGGTTCATCCAAAGTGGATATTCTTTATGGCACACAGTCTACACCCCCAGCAGGGCAGGGCCTGTGCTTTGTTCTCTAACCTCCCACTATTGTTACCCTCTCTCCCTTGATATTCTTTGTGGCATGTGTGCATGCTCAGTCACTTCAGTCGTGTCTGACTCTTTGGGACACTAGGGACTGAAGCCCACCAGGCTCCTCTGCCCATGGGACTCTCCAGGCAAGAATACTAGAGTGGGTTGCCATGCCCTGCTCCAGGGGATCTTCCCGACCCAGGGATTGAACCCACGTCTCTTCTGTCTCCTGCATTGGCTGGTGTGTTCTTTACCACTAGTGCCACCTGGGAAGTTGAACGCAATGGCTGCAGTTATGTGAATGTGCTATGCTCTCCTATCCTCAGGCCTCTGAGCATGCAGCAGCTTCCTTCTGCCTAAACCTTCCTTTGTCTCCTCTCTTTGCTGGGTTGACTTCTATTCTCATCTTAGATCTCATCTTACACACCACCTCCCCCAGGAAGCCTCTCCTAGACGTCCCCACAGTACCCTGTGCTGACTCCTGTACCAACACTCGTACCTTGTTTCAACACTGCAAGTTCTCTTATCTGCCTCTCCAATAAAAATCCATATTCTGTCCATCTTATATCCCCAGTGCCGAGCACAGTACCTGGTACCTAGTAGGCGATTTTCAGATATTTATTGATTCCATAAGTTTAGTCACCGGTATGACAAGATGAAGTCTGAGAGAGGGAGTTGAAAGTCAAATTATGAAGGGCTTTGGATTTCCTGCTATGATATTGGTTTTTTATTCTACAGCCAATGGGGAGCTATTGATGATTTTCGAGGAGGAGGGTATAGAATCTGATAATTTTATTTTAAGAAGATGTGTCCAATACTCTGGGTATTGGAAAGAGAATTTTGAGGGCAAGAAGATGATTAGGGTGTTATAAAGATAATTAGAAAAGTAACAAATTGGTCAGTTTCTGCTCCATGGAAGAATTACCCAGATACTCAGCAGCATACATCTCGAGTTGACTGCAGTGGCTTTGCTTCAGGCTACAGGTCTGTGGATCAGCTGTGAAGGCCCTTCTGCAGACTGCAGGTTGTGGGGGTTGGGTGATCTAGGCTGGCTTGGCTCCAATGTGTGGGTTCAGTTCTGTCTTTTTCATGTGTCTTTCATTCTTCTGGGACTAGCTGCTCATCCAGCGAAAGCTCTTCTCAAAACAAATTCAGAAGCACAAGAGGAAAAAACAAGCCCAACCACATAAGTACATACCAAAGCCCTATTTGTATCATGCCATTGACCCAAGCAAGTACACAGGCAAGTCCAACATCAAAGGGGCAGGGAAAACACCCCTCCCATGAGGCTAAAGGAGAGATAGTGACTATTTACTAAACAAGAATCTAATCTACCATGGACACAACCGTTATAGTCTAGATCCATGAGGGTTAAGGAGGTATTCCCTGCCTTGGAATCTGAAACAAAATTTTAGGGGTAGGGTAATCACATATAAATAAAAAAAAAAATCTGACCTCTGAGCCTTTAAAGCAATGTGAGCCAGATCATGTCAGTCCTATTTTCAAAACCCTTATGGTTCCCCTTTTCTCTCAGAATGAAAAAACAAAACAAACTGCCCCAAAACTAATGGGCTTATATTGGGCTCTAAAGGCTTACACAATCCAGCTTCTCTTCTTTTCCCCACGCCCCTGAACTTTGACCTACCATCAGCCTACCAACCGAGCCAGAACACAACCCCTCTTTCAAACATCCTCTTGAAAGTAAATCATTCTCTGACCTTCCATCCCACTTGGCCACCCTTGGTCATCCATCCCACTTCCCGACATGCAGTTCTTTCTAGCCTTGTTTATTCATGCCTGACCGTCAAGACATTTGCTGATCTTATGATCAAAGCCTTCTCTCTTTATTGAAGTTATCTGTTTCCCTCTACAAGCAATACTTATTTTCAATAAATTCTCTCCCTAATGATGTTCTTTAAAAAAAAAAAAATTGACATACTCCACTAGATTTTGCTTTTGTTAAGGCTATGGCCATGTATGAGTCAGCTTTCTACCCCTAGACCTAGCACCAGCCTCATCAGTAAAGGCATTGTTAGATATTAGCTGAATGAACACAAGATTGAACAAATATTAGTACGATAGGCTAGGCACTGAGGTATAGGCTTAGAAAGACAAAGGAGAATAAGACCTACTCCTTTCAAAGATCCTGCAGCTCAGATAGTTCGTTCCAGCAACGTTTCTCTTAACCCAGAAGTTTGACATTATTTAAGCCAAAATCTCACTTTGTAGTTAAATCACAGAATTAGACTCAATCATGCATAGGTCTGTATTTCTGGCTATTTATCTCCAATCTGATTTAGAAAGAACTGAAGGCATGGTGTTTTCTCAATCAAGTGCAAGAGCTTCTACTTCCTTCCAGCTCAGCAAAGCCCTTGAGGGAGTTTGGGGTTATTGTTCTTTAAACCTTGGAAGCTAGGCTCACAGTGCATCACTGCTCCTTCTCTTATTGGGTGTACTCTGCTAAACTCAGATGAAGCTTTTGTTGCCAGAATTTGTGTTCTAATTCTTTTCAGGCATCTCAGGGATGAAAGAATTGAGCATTGCAGTTTAAAAAGAATAAAGAAAAAGAAACAGCTCTCAACTATTCCATTCAAGGCACTCTGCACCCACCTAGCAATTTCTACATGGGGTCTTTATGTTTTCCAGTTTGCCCAAGCCCCTGGTTTCAGGTGATAGGGAGGATGTCATTTCATTTCTTTCTTTGCTTCCCTTTCCTATTTCTCCTCTTTCTCTGTAAGAAAGAGCCACGTTTCATTTTCTTTTGTGTGGGAGCCTGCTCATCTGTAGGAGGAAGGAGGGTCTTGGTGACCTGTCACCTTTCTGTGAACAGAGCTCATATTTGGACCACAGCCCTATGCATCTTGTAAATAAAGCAGCAGCCTGGGTGGTCTACTCAGTTGCCCTTGGGTCTCAATAATGAGAACACCATGGATCAAATATCAACAGAGTGAAGAGAAGAAGCATCCTCTTCTAATTTGGAGCTGAATTTCCATTTCAACCTCCATTTGTACTAAAATAAAACTGGCAAAAAAAAAAAAAAAAAAAAAACACTCATTATGGAAGATTCACCGTCTATCCCATCCTTCCTCCCATGGTGCTTCCATTCATAGAGATGAAGGTGATCGTGTCTCTTGGAAAGCAGATTTGGGGAGGAGGGGAATCTGTAGATTCCCTACTCTACAAAGAAGATGTAGCAGAGAAAGGCAGCAATCCGTGTCTTGAGCGAAGAGAGGTTAAGGAGGCAGCCTGCTTTAGGATCTCAGACAGTAATAACAAGCAAAGGGAGGGATTTTGATACATTTGTTGTAGCTCCATGCTGTCGCTCCTTTGAAACCCTGTATTTACTTTTTTCCCCCATATTTTTGAATGGAGGGTGGGAAAATAATTGCTATGCCCTTTATCAACTAAATTTGCAAAGATTGCTAATTTGATTACTATTCTGATGTCTAGAAGCGTGATACCCTTGGCTTTGCTTTTTTTCCTCAAGATTGCTTTGACAATCTGGGGGCTTTTGTGGTTCCACATTTTCCTAAGGCAAAACAAATAAAATAAAAAATAAACAAATGGGACCTAATTGAACTTAAAAGCATTCCCACAGCAAACAAAACCTTCCATGAAATGAAAAGACAGCCTATGAAATGGGAAAATACTTGCAAATGATATGATTGAAAAGCGGTTAATATCCAAAATATATAAACAGCTCATGCAACTCAATATCAAAAACAAAACAATCCAATCAAAAAATGGGCAGAAGACATCAACAGATATTTTTTCAAAGAGGACATAAAAATGGCTAACAGGAACATGAAAAGATGCTCAGCATTGCCAATTATCACAGAAATGCAAATCAAAACAACATTGAGATATCCCTTACACCTGTCAGAATGGCTATTATCAAAAAGACTACAAATAGCAAATGTTGGTGAAGATGTGGAGAAATGGGAACCCTTATACACTGTTGGTGGGAACATAAATTGGTGCAGCCACTATGGAAAACAGCACTGAGTTTCCTCAAAAAACTAAAAATAGAACTACTGTATGACTCAGCAAATCCACTCCTGTGTATGTATCCAAAACAGAAACACTAATTTGAAAAAATACATGAATCCCAATGTTCATAGCAGCCCTGTTTACAATAGCCAAGATAGGGAAGCAACCAAAGTGTCCATCAAAAATGAATGGCTAAAGAAGATATGGTATATGTAAATGATGGCATATTACTCAGCCATAAAAAAAAGAATGAAATTCTGCCATTTTCATCAAATGGATGGACTTAATGAATAGCATGCTTAGTGAAATAAATCAGAGAGAGAGAGACAAATACTATATGAGATCAGTTACATGTGAAATCTAAAATATAATCCAAATGAATGTGTATAGAAAACAGAAACACTCACAGATACAAAATGATGAGTTTCAGGGTTTTTTTTTTTCTGTGTTTTCACAGATAGAAAACAAACTAGTGGTTACCAAAGGGGAGAAGAAAGAGAGGAGGGGCAAATTAGGGGTTTGGAATTAAGAGATCCAAACTACTATGTATAAAATAGATAAGCAACAAGGATATGTCATGTAGCACAGGGGATTATAGCCATTATCTTGTAATACTTTTTATTAGAGTATAATCTGTGAGAACACTGAATCACCTGGATTCACGCTGTACACTGAATCATGCTGTACACCTGGAACTAATACTAAAATCCCATTTTAAAAAATGAAAATAAAATTTAAAAAGAGTCAAGAAATTTTCAATGAAAAGATTTTAACTGCTTTCCACCATTTGTCATGTCATGGTCAGCCATGATTGTCCTTCCTTCTTATTTCTTCGTATGGTTAGGTTTGCTAACCAAAATTATTTTGTTGTCATGATGAACTCCTACATAGCAGCCCAGGAGAGGGCTGCAAACTTTTTGGATCAGATAGAAATCAGAAACCTAAGAGCATTTTCCAGCATTAAATATTATTATTCACTTAATGCAGCAAAAATTGAGACATATCACAGGGCACTGAATTCAGTTTTTCCTAACATGGGAAAGGACAGAAAAAGGGGGCAAAATTAACTTGGAAAGTGATTGACTATAAATGAGCTGAATTAAACAAAGTCAAAGGACTCATCATTATAGAAAAGTTGAATAACAATTTTAAAAGAGGACCTCTCCTATGTTATGTTTTTATTTGAAAAGTGAAACTGGATTTTTTTTCTCCTCTCACTTTTCCTACTTCTGTCCTCAACTTCCATATAAATTCACTAAAAAAAATAAATACTTGCGACTCTTCTTTGTGACCTACTACATTCAGCGCCTATTGCCTGTTTGGGTTCTCTTTTAGCTTTCACTGGAAATGGCAACCCACTCCAGTATTCTTGCCTGGAGAATCCCATGGACAGAGGAGCCTGGTGGGCTACAGTCCACGGGGTCGCAAAGAGTCGGACACCGCTGAGCGACTTCACTTTCACTTTCACTTTCATTGGACACATGATTTGGGGCTTCCCTTGTGGCACAGCTGGTAAAGAATCCTCCTGCAATGCAGGAGACCTGGATTCGAACCCTGGGTTGGGAAGATTCCCTGGAGAAGGGCAAGGCTACCCACTCCAGTATTCTGGCCTGAAGAATTCTATGGACTGTATAGTCCATGGGGTCACAAAGAGTCAGACATAACTGAGCGACTTTCACTGTCACTTTCATTGGACACATGCAGTCTGTCTATCCCTGGAGCGGCTGACGTCTACCGATGGAGATATCCTCTACGTGTCTAGAAGACAATCACATAACACTTCAAAAGTCAAGTTTGACTAATGACTTTCTTCATCTGGTGGTGTACCTCCCCCCCATCCCCCACCCACTTCTTGCTGTCTCTCCATAGTAATGCTGCTAAAAAACAAAGGTGATTAAATATACTAAACTGCCCAACTAGAGGAAACCCCAGCATAGCAAAGAAGCTAATAACTTCTTGGCAAATTTCCATACCTGCACAAAATAAAGTATTTTATTAGCACTGGTAGTTTGAGATGGGAAAAAAAATATCAGCAATTTCAGAGAAATCTGGTATATTGGGATACTTTGCAGAGGCTACATGGTTCTGGTACTAAGGATCCTATAAACAGAGTGACACTAGAAGCCAAGTTGGTTGCTAGCTTTCCTGCAGACAAAACGATTAATTCGTTGACTTAGCTAGTCTCCTTCCTGGCCTACCAGATAAATGCCATCAAATAAGGGTGCAGGTTAGCACTTATTGAGCACTACTATAAGTTAGCTATAGCCCTCACGTTCAGTCACTCAGTTTAGTCCTACTCTTTGTGACCCCATGGACTGTTAACCACCAGGCTCCTCTGTCCATGGGATTCTCCAGGCAAGAATACTGGAGTGAGTAGTCATTCCCTTCTCCAGGGAATCTTCCCGACCCAGGGATCGAACCCTGCTCTCCTGTGTCTCCTGAATTGGCAAGCAGATTCTTTACCGCCTGAGCCACCAGGTTCTAGATTATTGTTTCAAGCATGCATTCTCAGTCGTGTCTGACTCTTTGTGACCTCATGGACCATAGCCCACCTGGCTCTTCTGTTCATGGGAATTCCCAGGCAAGAATGCTGGAGTGGGTTGCCATTTCCTCCTCCAGGGGATCTTCCTGACCCAGGGATTGAACTTGTGTCTCCTGTGTCTCCTGCATTGGCAGGCAGATTCTTTACCACTAGCGCCACCTGGGAAGCCCATCCATAGCCCTACTATGAACAAATAAATTCCTTTGTATGATCTCTCTCAATATTCTTACATTTGGGGAGGTGGGTGTTATAGTTAGAAAACTTTGTGTCTTATTTTTCAGAATCAATTTACATCTTAATATTATGAATATGATGATACCGAACATTTGCTTCACTGTGATTATTAAGCTGTGAAGCTTAATATCACTAAGCACTATTAAAGCTCATGGTTATGATTAAAACCACCGTGATTACCACGGGGACTCCTGGTTTCAATATTCCATATTAGATCTCAACTGTACAGACTGGGCCTCCTATGATATTTGCAACTTGGCAGGTCACAACATCCTCTTGCTCCCAGAACAAATTATTTTTAAATTATGATGATGAATTTTTAAAATGTTTATTGTAATCAGAGATTTACTCTCTTAACACATTTTCAGCATACAATACAGTATTTTAAACTATGGTCTCTATGTTGCCCAGCAGATTTCTAGAAGTCACCTATCTTGCATAACTGAAACTTTGTACCTGTTGAATAGCAGCTCCCTATTTCCCCCCAGCCCTTGACAACCTCCATTCTCCTCTCTGCTTCTTTGAGTTTCACTATTTTAGATACAACTTAAGAGAGGAATCAAGCAATATTCATCTTTCTGTGACTGGCTTATTTCACTCAGCATAATGTCCTCAAGGTTCATCCATGTTACAGCATGTGACCAGATTTATTTCTTTTGTTAAGATTGAATACTATTCCATCGTATGTATACACCACAATTTCTTTATCCATTTATTCTTTCACAGACATTTAGATTTTATCCAATTCTTGGCTCTTGTGAATAATGCTCTAATGAATATGGGAGTATAAATATCTCTTTGAGATCCTGATTGAAATTATTTTGGATAAATACTCAGAAGTAGGACTACTGGATCACATGGTAGCTCCAGTTTTAATTTTGGGGGAAACTCCATGCTGTTTTCCACAGCAATTACAGCATTACGCATTCTTACCAACTGTGAACAAAGGTTCCAATTTCTCTACAAGTTCACCAACACATACTGTCTTAGGTTTTTTAAGTAATAACCATCCTAATAAGTGTGAGGTTTCATCTCACTATAGCTGTGATTTGTATTTCCCTCGTGATTAGTGACACTGAGAATCCTTTTGTATACTTATTGGACATTTGTATGTCTTTGGAGAAATGTCTGTTCTAGTCCCTTTTAAATTGTGTCATTATTATTATTGCTATTGAATTGCAGGAGTTTCTTGTGTATTTTGGAAATTAACCTCTTATCAGATATATGGTTTGCACATATTTTCTCTCATTTGGTAGGTTGCATTTTAATTGATAGCAACTTTTGCTTTGCAAAGACTTTTTGGTTTGATACAGTCCCATTTGTTTAGTTTTGCTTTCATTGCCTGTGTTTGTGGCCTCATAGTCATGAAATCATTGTCAACACCAAAGTCATGAGGTTTTTCCCTACGTTTACTTCTAGGAGTTTTATAGCTTCCGGTCTTAGCTTTAAATGTTTAATCTATTTTGAGTTGATTTTTTGTTTATGATTTAAGATAAGGGCTCAGTTTCATTTCTTTGCAAGTGGATGTCTAGTTTTTCCAACACTAGTCTTGGTGCCCTTGTCTATCCCATATGCATAGATTTATTTCTGAGTTCTCTAGGCAACTCCATCAGTCCCTTTGTCTTTATGCCCACACTATATTGTCTTAATTATCGTAGGTTTCTAATATATTTTGAAGTAAGGAAATGTGATGCTTCCAGCTTTGTCTTTCTCAAGATTATTTCAGCTATCTGGGGTCCTTTGTGGGTGTCATATGGATTTTAGAATTGTATTTCGTATTTCTGTAAAAAAAAAATGTCATTGGTATTTTGATAGGGATGGCATTGAATCCATAGATCACTTTGGATGATATGGGCATTTTAACCATATTAAGTCTTCCAATGCATAAATAAGGGAGGTCTTTCTATTGTTAGTGTCTTTAGTTTCTTTCATCAGTGTTTTGTAATGTTCAATGTACAAGACTTTTACCTTCTAAGTTAAATTTATTCCTAAGTATTTTATTCTTTTTGATGGTATTGCAAATGAGATTGTTTTCCTAATTTCCTCTTCAGAGAATTCATTGTCATTGTACGGAAACACTACCGATTTTTGTTGATTTTGTGTCCTGAATTTGTTTATTAGTTCTAAAAGTTTTATTTTTGGTGGAGTCTTCAGAGGTTCTCATATATAAAATCATGTCATGTGCAAACAGAGAGAATTTTCCTTCTTTCTTTTCTTAACTCAATGCCTTTTATGTCTTTGGAGTGCCTAATTGCTCTGACTAGGTCGCTAGAGTCGGACACGACTGAGCGACTTCACTTTCACTTTTCACTTTCATTCATTGGAGAAGGAAATGGCAATCCACTCCAGTGTTCTTGCCTGGAGAATCACAGGGATGGGGAAGCCTGGTGGGCTGCCGTCTATGGGATCGCACAGAGTTGGACACGACTGAAGCGACTTAGCAGCAGCAGCAGGACTTTCAGTACTGTGTTGAATAGGAGTGGCAGTGGCAAAAGTGGGCATCCTTACCTTGTTCCTGATCTCAGAAGAAAACTTTTCAGCTTCTCATTGTTCAGTATGATGCTAGTGGTATGCTTGTTGTATATGGCCTCATTATGTTGAGGTGATTCCCTTCTACTCCTAGTTTATTGGCAGGTTTACCATGAAAATGTGTTTAATTTTATCAAAATGTTTTTCTGCATCTATTGAGATAATTATGTGATTTTTATCCTTCATTTGGTTAATGTGGTGTATCACATTAATTGATTTTCATATGGTGAACCATTTTTTAATTCCTCCCTCTTGATCATGGTGTAGATGATTCTTTTAATATGCTGTTGAATTCTGTTTGCTAGTATTATGATGAAATTTTGAACCAAGTGTTTTTTTTAATTCAAAAATATGCAATGTTTAAAATTTTTTCTAAAAGATTGACAGTGAAACTGAAGTCTCTTTTATATCTCTGATGGACCGAGTCTCTGAGGGTAAGGGATAAAAGGGATGAGAAAGCTGAAAGAAAAATTCAAGCAAGCAGACAAGGAATTGTTGGTCTTACTTATCTATTAATTACATCCTTGAAATCAGTGGTTCCCTTCCCCTCTGGCTGTCTCAGTTTCCCAGTCTGTTGAATGAAGGTTGGTTTTATTCATTTGCTAAGTTGTGTCTGACCCTTTGCAGTCTCATGGACTACAGCACACCAATCTTCCCTGTCCTTCACTGTCTCCCTGAGTTTACTCAAACTCCTACCCTTTGAGTCAGTGATGTTATCCAACCATCTCATCCTCTGTCACACTCTTCTTCTCTTGCCCTCAATCTTTCCCAGCATCAGGGTCTTTGTCAATGAGTCAGTTCTTTGCATCAAGCTGAGCTTCAGCATCAGTCCTTCCAATAAATATTCAGGGTTGATTTCCTTTAGAATTGACTGGTTTGATCTCCTTGCAGTCTAAGGGACTCTCAAGAGTCTTCTCCAGCACCAAAGTTCAAAAGCATCAATTCTTTGGTGCTCTGCCTTCTGTGGAGAAGGAAATGGCAACCCACTCCACTATTCTTGCCTGGAGAATCCCACGGACAGAGGAGCCTGGCAGGCTAGAGTCCATGGGGCCGCAAAAGTCAGACACAACTTAGCAACTAAATTACCTGCCTTCTGTATGGTCCAACTCTCACATCTGAACATGACTACTGGAAGAATCATAGCTTTTACTAGGTTCCTGCCATTTCTGTCCTTTATTGTGTCTATCTTTGCATGAAATGTTACCTTGGTATCTCTAATTTTCTTGAAAAGATCTCTCGTCTTCTCCAGTTCTATTGCTTTCCTCTTTCTTTGCATTGTTCACTAAGGCCTTCTTATCTCTCCTTACTGTCCTATGGAACTCTGTATTCAGTTGCATTCTCCCTTGCCTTTTGCTCTCTTTTATCCTCAGCTATGTGTAAAGCCTCCTCAGACAACCACTTTGCCTTTTTGCATTTCTTTTTCTTGGGGATGGTTTTGGTCACTAACTCCTGTACAATGTTACGAACTTCTGTCCATAATTCTTCAGGCACTCTGTCTACCAGATCTAATCCCTTGAATCTACTCATCCACCTTTACTGTATTCATTTCTTTTATTTTTACCCTAAAAAGCTAATTGCTTTTGTAATTATCACTCAGTATAAAGTAATTCAGTTCAGTTCAGTCACTCAGTCGTGTCCGACACTTAGCAACCCCATGAATTGCAGCATGCCAGGCCTTCCTGTCCATCACCAACTCCCGGAGTTCACTCAGACTCACGTCCATCGAGTCAGTGATGCCATCCAGCCATCTCATCCTCTGTCGTCCCCTTCTCCTCCTGCCCGCAATCCCTCCCAGCATCAGTCTTTTCCAATGAGTCAACTCTTTGCATGAGGTGGGACTCAGGCAAAAGGTAAAGACAAAATACAAACTAACAAACTCAGGCACCAAAAAAGGGATACATATGCCCTAGAGCAAACCTTCCTCCCTTCTGGAGCCTTAGTCCCATCCCCTATAGTCAACTGCTGCTGACACTTTCATGGATATCTTTCCAGGACTTCTTATTAAAGTCATTTCCAGGCATGCTGCCTGTGCTGTGTGCTAAGTCGCTTCAGTTGTGTCCAACTCTTTGTGACCCCATGGACTATAGCCTGCCAAGCTCCTCTGTCCATGGGATGTACCAGGCAAGAATACTGGATTGGGTTGCCATTTCTTCCTCCAGGGGATCTTCCCCAACCAGGGATCATAAAGGCATCTCCTTTGGCTCCTGCATTACAGGCAGATTGTTTACCACTGAGCCACTAGGGAAGCCCCATATCCAGGCATATGTACATATTTTGTTTTGTGTCTTCTTCCAATGGAAGAATACAGAGGCCTCTACATAGGAAAAGGCAGAAAAAACATAGTGATTGATATAGTGCAGTCTTGAAAGACAGACAACCTGGGTTTACATCTGGGTTCTGTCACACATCAGGTTTTTTTTTTTTTTTAACTTGGCTGTATCCCTTAATCTTCTGTTTATCTCCAGTTCCTAATCTATTACACTGGGATGATAATAGAGCATATTTCATTATGGTTTGATGTAAAGACTAGGTGAATTAAGACTAGGTAAATAAAGGTTCAACACCTGTTGCTCAGTAAGTGATCTTTCCATGGGAGTTAGTTTATACCTTCACATATAAAGTATATAGAGGATCTTGACCCATGGGCAACTTCCCTATCTATTGGCATTCTTTTTAATGGCCTTATTGCTTTGAAGCAAATTTTATATAACCAGCCTCCTACTAATGAATATTGAAGTTGTTTCCAGGTTTTTGCTCTTATAATCATCACTGCAAGGAAAATCCTTGCACACACTACATTTGCACACACATGTGAACATACTGTTAGGATACTTTCTGAGAAGAGAAATTGCTGGGTTAAAGGAGATATGCCTTTAAAATGTTGCTCTGTAATGCTTACTTGATTTACAGTAAATTATAACAACTCATTCTCCATCAATGTTATAGAGTGCCAGTTACTGACACCCACAAAAACTTTGCGAACTATTAATTTTGTTTTATGTATTTACCACTCCAATATGGGAAAAATAGTATCTCATTACTGTTTTAATTTGCATATCTTTAAATATGATTAAAGCTAAACATCTTTTCCTGTCTTCATAAGCTTTTTATACTTCTATTTGTATTAACTGCCTGTTCATGTTGCTGACAATTGAATGACTTTTAAAACTGCTTATCATTTTAAAAAATTATCTTACATCAATTCTATTGTTTGGAAGTTCCCAGAATTTTGACTTCAAATTAAAATAAAATGAAAAAACAACCAAGCCAACCATTGTGTGTTACCCATTTTACGGAGGAAGAAACCAAAGTCTCAAAGAATTCAAATGACTCTAACAAAATGTTAGAGCTAGGTAATGACAGAGCTGGAATTTAACACTTTTTTTTTAATGGAAGCAGCTGCACTGCTTTTTAAACAATACCACTTTTCATCTTTGCTTTTACAACTGTAATTGTCTCCCTACCACACTCATTGCTTCACCATAAAGCAGCCATATGTTTTAGCATGTGGAGTGTCATATTAACTTGACTTTCCTATAAATATGTAGAGTGTTAAGGAGTAGGTAATCCCACTGGAGTCACTACTAAATATTTCCAAAGAAAGTCTTTTTCACAGAGGTCCTTTAGTTCTTATAATAACATCTTCAGCACCACCCAACTAGTTCCACAAAGTTTATTTTGCTTTGTTGTTTCTTTATCTATCAGGTATCCTTGGGAGATTAATATGCTGTCATTGTATTCCATTTGGTATTCTGAAAATAACATGTTAGGGAATAATGAGGTCAAGAGAATCGTTTTTTACTAAAATAAAATTTATCAGGATGTTAATTTCAGACTGATATTAATCTATAGATGTCAGACAAATCATGAAGGAAAGCACTGAGGAATGATTTGTATATGGGGTGGAGTGACTAGGGGTGAGAACAAGACAGAATTTCCTGCCTTTTTTATTGAAACCAAGCCTTTTGCATTCTCATCTGTGAGTGAAATAAATACTGCTATTATTTGAGTGCTTACTCTGTTTGAGGCACTGTACTAAGCTTTTTACATGCACTATCTAATTTGCTTCTCACAGCACTTTGTAAGATGAGTATTATTTTATATATGAGAAAAATGATGTTCAGGAAATGTAAATAGTGCCCAGGGTCAAATAATTAACTGTTTATAGAGTCAAGATTCAAAACTAGGACATCTGCCAGTAAAGTTCATGTGCACTTCACTATCTTATGTTCTCTATAGATGTAAAGCCTATGGTCTGAACACAGGTTATAGAAGAAACAGAAAAGAATATATCGATCCATGTATGAACAATTAAAATTGTCAGAAATTGACTTATTAACCTCTAATTTTAGTGAGGTTTGTTTTATTTATATGCAAAGTACCTCATGCAAAATGCTGGGCTGGATGAAGCACAAGCTGGAATAAAGATTTTAGGGAGAAATATCAATAACTTCAGATATACAGATGATACCACCCTTATTGCAGAAAATGAAGAGGAATTAAAGATTTTCTTGATGAAGGTGAAAGAGGAGAATGGGAAAGCTAGCTTAAAACCCAACATTCAAAAAATGAAGATCACGGCATCCGGTCCCATCACTTCATGGCAAGTGGATGGGGAAACAATGGAAACAGTGACAGACTTTATTTCCGGGGGGCTCCAAAGTCACTGCAGATGGTGACTGCAGCCATGAAATTAAAAGATGCTTGCTCCTTGGAAGAAAAACTATGACAAACTTAAACAGCATATTAAAAAGCAGAGACACTACTTTGCCAACAAAGGTCCATATTAGTCAAAGCTATGGTTTTTCCAGTAGTCATGTATGGATGTGAGAGTTGGACTATAAAGAAAGCTGACCAAAGAATGGATGCTTTTGAACTGTGGTGTTGGAGAAGATTCTTGAGAGTCCCTTGGACTGCAAGAAGATTAAAGCAGTCAATCCTAAAGGAAATCAGTCCTGAATATTCATCGGAAGGACTGATGCTGAAGCAGAAGCTCCAATACATTGGCCTCCTGATGGGAAGAGCTAACTCATTGGAAAAGTCCTGATGCTGGGGAATATTGAAGGCAGAAGGAGAAGTGGATGACAGAGCATGAGATGATTGGATGGCATCACCAGCTGGATGGACATGAGTTTGAGCAAGCTCCAGGAAATGGTGAATGACAGGGAAGTCTGGTGTGCTGCAGTCCATGCGGTCATAGAGTCAGACACAACTGAGCGACTGAACAACAAATTGTAGTGAGTTCTTGTTAGAATGTTAGGGCATTCATATATTAGATTAACAAAGTCCTAGACCACTTTTTTCCAAAATTGTTCCATAGAATACTGATTCTTAGGGCTAATGGGTAATATTTTTTTAAGTTTCTGTGCATGAATAGTTTTGGAAAATGTTTGATTTTATTAAAGGTAAATGAGTTTATTAACTAGCTACTTCTCATAGTGTTGATTGTGCTAAAGTGCATTTTAACACTCCAAAGCGTGTGATAGAGTGTTCTGTGTTTCCCAATCTAACTTACAGTTTCCTTTTCTAAAGGTCTCATCTGCCATGGAACACACCTTGGGAAATCCTGACTAATTGGAACTTCAAGTTATTTTTAACTCTAAGTATTTATGATACCACGATTCTGTTACTGGCCGTGAAGACCCAAGAGAAGGATGCTATGTATATACATCCTTATCTTACATTCTTGGCCTAATTAATCTGTAAGTGTTCTACACTGTGAAAGTTTTTAAGTGAGCTCAAGGTGACATTTTCTATGAAATTTCTTGGCAGGATAATTGATTATTCAAGCATTGGTTGGAAGGTTGAACTGGACCACAGGTTCCGAGAACTAGCTTCACATCAGACTCAACTAAAGTATTTGTTATAAACAAAAACTTCTGGGCCCAACTACCAGAAATTATGATTCTAAATTTTAGAAGAAGGCTCTAGAAACAGTTTTAAACAAGTGTTCCAGGTGTTCTGAAGTCTCTGTTTGGTCCATATGTAAACATTTGAACGTTCCTAAGATATAAAGTTGAGAAAGCCTATGGGGTTGCTCCAGAAGAGTTCTCAAACTTCTCCACACATCAGTTTTGAAAGTTCTACCCAAGACCTTGGAAACTAGGGGAGTAAGGCTTGTGACTGTATCTTTATGAAAAACCCTAGAGGTGACTCAGGTATTGCTGGGTCCCAGGTATATACTTAGGGGCCACTGGTTTACTTGTTTTCTAATCCTTTCTAGCCTTTCTAGCCTAAAATCCTTTGATTTTACAAGTGTGATGTGACCTCAAAATGTCCTTACTACATGAAGGGAAGCATGTATCCAGAAATAGGTTAGTTATAGAGACACTGTGCTCAGATTTGACTGTCACTTTAAGAGGAATGGGCTTCCCTGGTGGCTCAGACAGTAAAGTGTCCGCTTGCAATGCAGGAGACCTGGGTTCAATCCCTGGATCAGGAAGATCTCCTGGAGAAGGAAATGGCAATCCACTCCAGTACTCTTGCCTGGAAAATCCCATGGACAGAGGAGCCTGATAGGCTACAGTCGATGGGGTCAGAAAGAGTCAGACAAAACATGAGAGACAAACTGGGAGAAGCTCAGAGGGGAGGAGTCAAGATAGTGAAGTACTGAAACATGTGCCATATGAGGAATTATTGAAGGAACTGGGAGTGTTTAGCTTGGAGAGGAGAAGAATAGTGTGCAGGTAAGAATGTTATCTTTAAATATTCAAAAGCCTGTCTGTGGAGGACATATTAAGCTTGTTGTTTACCGTGCTTGAAAAATGAAGAAGCATCTAATGGACACAAAGGAAAGTATTATGCTTGAGCACCTATTAGGCTAGAGATGTCCTAGGCATTTTATGTATGTTATGTAATTAATATTCACAGCAAATTTGCAAAAATAGGTATTGTTGACCCATTTTACAGATGAAGAAAAAGGACCAGAAGGGGTAAATCTTCCCAAGGTGCTATGGATGGCGTAGCTAAGCTACCAGGGATGCCACTGGTAGTGATTAAGGCCATTCGCAAATATTCCACTTGTCCTCCTTCTAGACAAAGGGTATGATTGCACTTCCCAATCTTATTTGAAGCTAAAGGATGGTTGTGTAACTACTGGGTGGAATTTTTAAAAGTCTCTGTATGATTTACCATATCCTCTTCCCCCTGTAGTGGTGATAATGAAAACATGTCAAGATGAAGCAGAAGTTCCCTGAAAATGAGTAAGAAATACATCTTTCTCACTGGCCATGAAGACCCAAGAGTGGGCTGAGATATCTAGATATAGATCTCCTTATTCTATGGGCTTCCCAGGTGGCACTACTGGTCAAGAACCTGCCTGTCAATGCAGGAGACATACGAGATATGGGTTCGATCGCTGGTTGGGAAGATCCCCTGGAGGAGGGCATGGCAACCCACTCCAGTATTCTTGCCTGGAGAATCCCATGACAGAGGAGCCTGGTCAACTATAGTCCATAGCATCACAAAAAGTCAGACACTACTGAAGCGACTTAGCACACACACATCTTTATTCTATATTTTTGGTCTAAGCTATAAGTGTTCTGTTGTATAAAATCTATTTATCACTGGGACTTTGGTTTATTTCTTCCTGTGGTGTAACTCAGCCCATACTGGCTGAAACAGCTGTGAGTAGAGGAGTCAGAGTTGAACCTAGTCTATTCTGCTTCCAACATCTTTCTTTTCATCATAATACAAGGCCTCCCAGATGACCAGAATAAGTTTTATAGCAATGAAACAGAATATCTCATTAGCTCTGTCATGCAAACATTTGATAACCCTTGTGTAAACTATTATAGATGGGGTTGATAACTCAGATAGCTGAATGATCTCTTCCAGTTCTTATGTTCTATGATTTCCTGATTCTATGACAAGCTAGGGAACCTAGGTATAAGATCAGTGTGTGTGTGTGTACATGTGTATTTTTCCTTTTCCTCTTTTCTAGATCTAAGGCATATCCACTCTATCTGGACCTTGCTCAGGGTATCTCAACTGGTCTTTTTAAGAAAAAAGAGGTTCTGCTTTTTTCCCTAATAACCATAAAATTTGGCACCAAGTCACAATAACCTGACTATTGGCTTTTATTCTTAATGACTTCCCTGAGGGGGAAAAAAAGCATTTGCATTTCAGCTCATGCTTTCCTGGCACATAATACATTCTTACATGCATTTATAATTTTGGGGGAGGTTGCACCTTCCTGTAGGTTCTCCAAGGTTAGTGCTATTCCAAAATATCATTTCTACATTTTATGTCATAATGGGGACATGGAATCATTTCTCGTGGTCTTCCCAGGTGGCATAGTAGTAAAGAATCAGCCTGCCAATGCAGGAGACACAGGAGACATGGGTTCAATCCCTGGGACAGGAATATTACCTGCAGGAGGAAATGGCAACCCATTCTAGTATTCTTGTTTGGAAAATCCATGGACAGAGGAGCCTAGTGGGCTAGTCCATGGGGCTGCAAGGAGTTGGACATGACTGAGTGACTAAGCACATCATTATAATAATTTTCATGTCATCATTGAAGCAGATAACATTTTACATGTGATCTCATTGGAGCTAAGATGTGATGAAAATCAATAAACAATTATCAGATTCCGATCCTCCTATGCTTTAAATATTTCTATTTCTTATCTTGGTTACTATTAATGTAATTCATCCAACTTTGGAGACACTTTGGAAGAAAGTATACTCACTCAGCTTTACAAGAACAGAAACCACAAAATGATATCACAAATTACTCGCAGCACCCTTGAAGATGGCTATTAGTGTGTAAGGCATGGAATGCCTGCAAAGAAAGACTTAGAACTTTGGGACCAAATCTGAAAAACATCACTGCAAAATGGAAAAAAAAAACAATCTATTGGACATGACTGGACCTCTTTGAAATAACATATAAGAAATGGAATGTAAAGCTGGTATTATGGCAAAAAGGCTATATCCTGCATTTTGACCATGAGGAGGAGAATGACTCTTCAGTTCATTTCACTCAGTGGTGTCTGACTCTTTGCGACCCCATGAACTGCAGCACACCAGGCCTCCCTGTCTCCATCAGTAACTCCCACAGTATACCCAAACTCATATCCATTGAGTTGGTGATGCCATCCAACCATCCCATCCTCTGTCATCTCCTTCTCCTCCTGCCCTCAATTATTCCCAGCATTGGGGTCTTTTCAAATGAGTCAGCTCTTTGCATTAGGTGGCCAAAGTATTGGAGTTTCAGCTTCAACATCAGTCCTTCCAGTGAACATCCAGGACTGATCTCCTGTAGGAGGAACCAGTTGGATCTCCTTGCAGTCCAAGGGACTCTCAAGAGTCTTCTCCAACATCACAATTTAAAAGCATCAATTCTTCAGCACTCAGCTTTCTTTATAGTCCAACTCTCACATCCATACATGACCACTGGAAAAACCATAGCCTTGATTAGATGGACCTTTGTTGACAAAGTAATGTCTCTGCTTTTTAATATGTCATCTAGGTTGGTCATAAACTTTCCTTCCAAGGAGAAAGCGTCTTTTAATTTCATGGCTGCAGTCATCATTTGCAGTGATTTTGGAGCCCCAAAAAATAATTCAGCCACTGTTTCCAATGTTTACCCATCTATTTGCCATGAAGTGATGGGACCAGATGCCATGATCTTAGTTTTCTGAATGTTGAGCTTTAAGCCAACTTTTTCACTCTTCTCTTTCACTTTCATCAGGAGGCTCTTTAGTTCTTCTTCACTTTATGCCATAAGGGTGGTTGTCATATGCATATCTGAGATTCTTGATATTTCTCCTGGCAGTCTTGATTTCAGATTGTGCTTCCTCCAGCCCAGTGTTTCTCATGATGTAGTCTGCATATTAAATAAGCAGGGTGACAATATACAGCCTTGATGTACTCCTTTTCCTATTTGGAACAAGTCTGTTGTTCCATGTAAAGTTCTAACTGTTGCTTACTGGCCTGCATACAGGTTTCTCAAGAGGCAAGTCAGGTGGTCTGGTATTCCCATCTCTTTCAGAATTTTCCACAGTTTATTGTGATCCACACAGTCAAAGGCTTTGGCATAGTCAATAAAACAGAAAAAGATGTTTTTCTGGAACTCTCTTGTTTTTTCAATGATCTAGTGGATATTGGCAATTTAATCTCTGGTTCCTCTCCCTTTTCTAAAACCAGCTTGAACATCAGGAAGTTCAAGGTTCACATATTGCTGCAGCCTGGCTTGGAGAATTTTGAGAATTACTTTACTAGCGTGTGAGATGAGTACAATTGTGTGGTAGTAGTTTGAGCATTCTTTGGCATTGCCTTTCTTTGGGATTGGAAGGAAAACTGATCTTCTCCAGGCCTGTGGCCACTGCTGAGTTTTCCAAATTTGCTGGCATATTGAGTGCAGCACTTTCACAGCATCATCTTTCAGGATTTGAAACAGCTCAACTGGAATTCCATCACCTCCACTAGCTTTGTTCATAGTGATGCTTTCTAAGGCCCACTTGACTTCCCATTCCAGGATGTCTGGCTCTAGGTGAGTGATCACACCATCGTGATTATCTGGGTCGTGAAGATCTTTTTTGTACAGTTCTTTTGAGTATTCTTGCTACCTCTTCTTAATATCTTCTGCTTCTGTTAGGTCCATACCATTTCTGTCCTTTTTTGAGCCCATCTTTGCATGAAATATTCCCTTGGTGTCTCTAATTTTCTTGAAGAGATCTCTAGTCTTTCCCATTCTATTGTTTTCCTCTATTTCTTTGCATTGATCACTGAGGAAGACTTTCCTATCTCTCCTTGCTATTCTTTGGAACTCTGTGTTCAAATGGGTATATCTTTCCTTTTCTCCTTTGCCTTTCACTTCTCTTTTCACAGCTGTTTCTAAGACTTCCTCAGACAGCCATTTTGCTTTTTTGCATTTCTTTTTCTTGGGGATGGTCTTAATCCCTGTCTTCTGTACAATGTCATGAACCTCCATCCATAGTTCATCAGGCAATCTGTCTATCAGATCTAGTCCCTTAAATCTATTTCTCACTTCCACTGTATAATCATAAGGGATTTGATTTAGGTCATACCTGAATTCAAGAAGGCAATGGCCACCCACTGCAGTACTCTTGCCTGGAAAATCCCATGGACAGAGGAGCCTGGTAAGCTGCAGTCCATGGGGTCGCCAAGAATTGGACATGACAGAGCAACTTCACTTTCACTTTTCACTTTCATGCATTGGAGAAGGAAATGGCAACCCACTCCAGTGTTCTTGCCTGGAGAATCCCAAGGATGGGGGAGCCTAGTGGGCTGCCATCTATGGGGTCACAGAGAGTCGGACATCACTGAAGTGACTTAGCAGCAGCAGCATACCTGAATGGTCTAGTGGTTTTCCCCACTTTATTCAATTTAAGTCTGAATTTGGCAGTAAGGAGTGCATGATCTGAGCCACAGTCAGCTCCCAGTCTTGTTTTTGCTGACTGTATAGAGCTTTTCCATCTTCGGCTGCAAAGAATATAATCAATCTGATTTCAGTGTTGACCATCTGGTGATGTCCCTGTGTAGAGTCTTCTCTTGTGTTGTTGGAAGAGGGTGTGTGCTATGACCATTGTGTTCTCTTGGCAAACTCTATTAGCCTTTGCCCTGCTTCATTTTGTACTCCAAGGCCAAATTTGCCTGTTACTCCAGGTGTTTCTTGACTTCCTACCTTTGCATTCCAGTCCCCTATAATGAAAAGGACATCTTTTTTGGGTGTTAGTTCTAAAAGGTCTTGTAGGTCTTCATAGAACCATTCAGCTTCTTCATTGTTACTGGTTGGGACACAGACTTGGATTACCCTGATTTTGAATGGTTTGCCTTGGAAATGAACGGAGATCATTCTGTCGTTTTTGAGGTTGCATCCGAGTACTGCATTTCGGACTCTTTTGTTGACCATGATGGCTACTCCATTTCTTCTAAGGGATTCCTGCCCACAGTAGTAGATATAATGGTCATCTGAGTTAAATTCGCCCATTCCAGTCCATTTTAGTTCCCTGATTCCTAGAATGTCGATGTTCACTCTTGCCATCTCCTGTTAGACCACTTCCAATTTGCCTTGATTCATGAACCTAACATTCCAGGTTCCTATGCAATTTTGCTGTTTACAACATTGGACCTTGCTTCTATCACCAGTCACATCCACAATTGGGTGTTGTTTTTGCTTTGGCTCCATCCCTTCAATCTTTCTGGAGTTATTTCTCCACTGATCTCCAGTAGCATATTGGGCACCTACTGACCTGGGGAGTTCATCTTTCAGTGTCCTATCTTTTTGCCTTTTCACACTGTTCATGGGGTTCTCAAGGCAAGAATACTAAAATAGTTTGCCATTCCTTTCTCCAGTGGACCACATCTGACTATAAAACCTGATTGTCTTTCCATTTAATTAAGGTATTTGGAGTATATATGTGCTCAGGAATGTAGTTACGCGGTTAATCTAAGTGTGTTCTATGCTCTTGCTGGTAAGTTGCTCCCAGAAAAACAAAGTATGTGGTTAAGTTGCTAAATACCCATCCCCCAAAGCTTCAAAAGGCATATTAGCATATCAAAGGCATTGAAAAAAGCTGTAGAAAGGATGCTTCAGTAGCTTTGTTTAACCCAGCATTCCCCAAATGTGTTTGCTAATGGAACTTTTATTTTAACAATGCCTTTTGAAATAGACCAAGGAGCACATTTTGACAGTTAGTGAGTTAAGGAAAAAGTAAGCTCTAAATTTATCAAGTATTTTATAAATGTGGAAAGAGTGATAGGCTTGGCAGGGAAATTGTTTCCATTTTCCACATGTGTGACCTTGAACAACTTACTGATCCTTTGCTCTGAACCTCAGTTTCTTCTTCAATAAAATGGAGATAAAAATATTAAGTCAAATAAGGTATGCTAGACCCAGGACGGCAGTAGACCTTAGTGGTTCAGGGCATAGATTCTGGAACCACCTCCACTGTTACCTATGTGTATGATGTTGGGCAAGTTATTTCTACTTATTTTTCCTCTATTTACTCATTTGTAAAATGGGAGAATAGCACCTACCACAGAGGTTTGCTGTGGGCATTCGATGGTGATAAATTACTTCAAGTGTGCATTCCACTCAACATAAGCTATTATTTTAGCTTTACCAAATACCCAAATCAGTGTAATGTGTTCAATAAATGGTAGTTAAATTTTAATCAGAAGTAAACCTGTTAACAGAAGGGCTGGAGTCTGGAATTTATCAGGGAGTGGGGTGGGAGTGGGGGTGGAGTGGAAAATTGGAAGAGACTCGAAAGCAGGAATATTCCATATTTATCCAGTCACTTTGTAGATGGTTGCTTTGATCAGTGTTCTCAAAAATTCTCTTCCTCCTGACAAGCCAGCCCCAAGCATATTAGTCTGTCACAGTTGAAGTATACTGTTAAAATCCTCCAGCTCTAATTTACCTTCTGGGGAGCTCCACATTAACTGAACAATTCTCTTTAAGACTTGCCTAGAAACATTCTTATCATAATCCTAGGATTACTTCCTCTTCAATATTTCTACATCAGTACTAGGCTTCCGAGGTGGCTCAAGGGTAAAGAATCCGCCCATCAATGCAGGAAACTCAGGGGACACCAGTTTGACATCTGGGTCAGGAAGATCCTTGGAGGAGAAAATGGCAACCCACTCCAGTATTCTTTCCTGGCACATCCCATGGACAGAGGAGACTGGTGGGCTACAGTCTGTGGGGTCTCAAAGAGTCAGACATGGCTGAGCGCACATAGCACACACACTGGTTTCTAAGGTGTGTTTAAATCTTACTTGTAATAGCAGATTTCAAAAGAGATTAAAAGGAAAAAACTCATAGTAAAGTACATTTACAAACGGTGGCTTCAATAAATATCAAGCAGGGTTCCAAAACCAAAGAAAAATGGGGAGATAATTGTACCAGGGAAAAGAGAAGATTTAATCATTGCAATTGTGCACTATTTTTAGCTCTGAAATCATTAAGATCTGAATTCCACTTACTTTTTAAATTCAGTCACTCCATTCCAGGTTTTAATAACCAATCGTACACCTTTATAAAGTTAGAATCAAGCTCACCATTCGTTCAGGTCTTTTTTTTTTTTTTTTTTTTTTTTTCAGATTTTTTTTCAGTGGTGAGCATTCTTAGTTCCTCAGAGCCCAGTGTTTAAATCTTCAAATCTTGAATCCCTGCTGGCAATTTTTAAAGGTACTATTATGCATTTTATGGTTGATACACACACACACATACACACACATACATTTCCTCCTTTTATATATTACTGGAACCCATCTCCTGGTTCCTAGATCAATGGGTCTGATGACTGTTACTCTTGGATTGTCTCGACTTTCCTGAACCCACTGTAACACCATATTATCGCCTCTACCCTACTGAAGGAAGGGAAACATCTCTAGCAAGGAAAACAACATTCTACATTTTTCCAAGCCCAATGGACTGACTTCATTCTACTTGACTTCAAAGTAGCATTTGATATAGCTGACCACCATTATCTCCTGTTTGGCTTCTGCATACTCTCTTGGTTTTCCTTCATACCTCATTAATGGCTTCTCAGTCTCCTATGTTGATTCTCCTTTTACTCAAAGATCTGTAAATATTTAGGTTCTAGGATGATGCCCCCCATCTCTGCAAGAGTAAAACCCAAAGTACTACTTCTGGCGGGTAAGACCCTACGGGATTTGCAATCCCCACCCCAGTACCTTTCTGACCAAGCATCCCCATTTCTATCCTCTGCTTTCCATCAATACTCTTTGAAATATTCATTACCACTTACTGTCTCCACTTTCTCTCTTCCCATTTGCTCTTGAACTCACTATAATCCTGTTTTCATCCAAACTACACCACTCTGCTCCACTAAAAAGTCGATGTCAAGATCACAAGTGACTTCCTAGTTGTCAAATATAAAGATCAACGTTCAGTCTTTTCCTTACCTGACCTGTCCACAACATCTGAAAAGTTATCTTCCTTTGTAAAATAGTAGGTCAATTGATTCTGGAATACCACTATTTCTCGTTTCTTTGCCTACCTTACTGACATCTCTGGCTCTTTGCTTAGATCGTCCCTCTTGTGCTGACAACTAAACATTGGAATGTCCCAAGGATTAGTCTCAGATCTATTTTTTTCCGTTTATACTCATTTCCTAGGTGGTCCTATCTTGTCCCAAGGCTATAAATATCATGTATAAACTGATAACTCCCAGATTTTTATCTGCTGACTAGAATTCTTACCTGAGCTATAGATTTGTATACTTAATAGCCAACTTTACATCTGCACTAATATGTATTTCAATCAAACATAACACATCCAATATTACTGATGTGTGGTTTGTTTAGTGGCTCAGTCGTGTCCAACTCTGCAACCCCATGGACTGTAGCCCGCCAGGCTCCTCTGTTAATGGGGATTCTCTAGGCAAGAATACTGGAGTGAGTTGCCATGTGCATTGCCATGCCCTCCTCTAGGGGATCTTCCCAACCCAGGGATCAAACCTGGATTTTCCACATTGCAGGCAGATTCTTTACCAATCTGAGCCACCAGGGAAATCCAAACTACTGATACCCCAGCCCAAAACCTGTTCCTCCTACAGGCTTAACCATTTCAGTAAATGTTAATGTTGCTATTGTCATTGTTGAGTTGTTTAAACAAATGCTTTGGAGTCAGCTTTGCCTTTTTTTTTTTTAAATCCAACACTTTATAACCAATATTAAAGTAAATCCTACCAATTTTGCCTTCAAAAAATAAACAGAAATCACATTAAAATGGAACAAAGGCTGAACCCAGCCACATCATTCTCCCCGTACCATCTACATTGCATTCACTTTGGAGCTAGCGATCACGCTGTCTTGCTTAGATGACTTCAAGAGTCTCCTAGCCAGTCAGCTGGCTTCCTCCCTCTGCCTTGCTACAGACTATTCTCTATGCAGGAGAGTTACCCTCTAAAAACGTGTCGGACCACATCACTTCTCTGCTAAAAGCCATCCAATGAAGGTCCTACTACTCAGAGAAAAGCCAAAATCCTTACATGAGCTTTCAAAGTTCTTCATAATCCAGTCCTTGGTTTCCCCAACCTCATCTCCTACCCTTTCCCCTCTTGCTCACTCTCCTCAAGCCAGAGGTGCCTCCTTGCTAGTCTCTGAATGTGAACGTGATAGTCATGCTCCTGCCTTAGTAACTTTCTTTCACCTGTTATTTATTCCCTCTGCCTGCAATACTCTCCCCTTGCCCCCCAGGTAGTCACATTTCTCACTCCATTTCAAGCAGTTCCCTGTTCAAATAACACCTTCTAAGAGAGACTCCCCCAGGCCACTTGATTATGCTGATTTATTTTAGTTCAGAGTATTTACCACAAACTGAAAATATATAGTATTGTCTGTCATGTCTGACTAGAATAGAATATAAATTCATAAATACAGGTCCACTACAGTTTTGCTCACTGATATATCCCCAGTACCAAGAATTCTATCTGGCAGATAGAAGGTACTCAGTAAGTATTAAGTCAATGTGTGAAATGGATTTTCTTTTATACTCTGCAGTAGAGTTCACAGATTCAAATACCTTCAGTGGTACTTCAAATACAAGAATTCGTTTCATTTATTCATTCCCGTATTTGTTGAGCCAGGTGCTAGGGCTACAGTGATGAAAAGTAAAGTGATTCCTGTTCTCCTGGAACTTGACCACTTTTCTACTTTCTTTTTCCCATTTTCCAATGCCTGTCACCACTTCCATTGAAATTCACCCCTTCTGTGTTTTATATTTTAATAAAATGCTGCTACTTACATGGTCAGCCAAGCTAAAACCTGAGGGGTAATTCTGACTTCTTTTTTCCTACAGCCCCGAACCCAATCATTTGCCATTTTCAGTCAATTCTATCTGATCCTATCTCTAAGATCTATCATTACTGTTCCACTTCTACTGTCAAATAAATTTCACTTTCTCCAGCTTCAGTACCACTACCCTCATCATCTTTAACTGAAAAACGAATTCAGTGAATTTCCCTGCCTTTTCTCCTGCTCCCTTCCCCTCCAATCCTGTTTCTACACTGTAGCCAGAGTCATCTTTCTCAAGTGCAAATAGGACCAGGTCACTCCAACAGGGTCAAATTCCAATAGCAATACATTCACGTGGTCTTTAGGACCTTAAATAAGCAAAGCCCTCCTGACCTCTTCAGCTTTATGTCCTATTAATGTTTAAACCTAGCTCACATGTGACCTTGGAGATCTTTCTCAGACCTGGTGCTCTTGGAAATTCTCCATTTAGACCACAAGCATAGCCTGATCATCCTGCACCGGAGAGAGTAGCATCTCCAGGAGATTGGCTGCTTTTTCATGGTGTGTCAACTCTGGATACTCACTATGTGATTTCAAATATCTTCCCTGCTGGAATTGCTCTCTTCCTTCCTTGAGCTCCCACTGTGTTTCATCTGTCTCACTCCTTAGACACCTTGTATTACAGTTAGTTCTGCACTGCTCTCGCCACTATTAGGCTGAGAATCCCCAGAGGGAAGGACTGGGCTCCTCTTGCTTTAGCCAGCTCTCCACCCTACACACCACTGGGCCTGTTGGCTTGTAATCAATTTCAAGACATTCAATCAATGCTTGTTGAATAAAGGAATTTTACTTATGGACATTTTCTCTTATACTGCTTTTCCATCACACCTTTTCTTTCTGTTTTTTTTTTTTTTTTTTTCAAAAAAAGATTTATTTATTTATTTATTTATTTAAGGCTGTGCTGGATCATCATCGCTGTGTGGACTTTTCTCTAGTTTCAATGAGCAGGGGCTTCTCTTTAGTTGTGGTGCATGGCCTTCTCATTGCAAAGGCTTCTCTTGTTGTGGAGTAGGGCTCTAGTGTGTGAGGGCTTCAGTAGTTGTGGCTCCCAGACTCTAGAGCACAGGATCAGTAGCTGTGGTACACAGGCTAGTCACTCCACGGCATGCCGGATCCTCCTGGATCAGGGATTGAACCCCTCTCCTGCATTGTCAGGCAGATTCTTTTCCACTGAGCCACCAGAGAAGACCCACACTTTTTCTTTTTGATTAAATGGTTTCATCATTCAGAAGGTGCTATTGTAATATCTAAATCTATTAGCTTTTCTGCTAAAGAACTGTGTGGTACTCCCTGCTTTCCAAATTTGGTAACAAAATTATGAAAAAAGCATTTGGTAAACATCTCATAGAAAGTCAGATTCTCTTATTATGTGGGGGACTTGATTTGTTGTGTTTAAACCAACTCAGTGTAGGTTTGATCCCTAATTTGCTATTTTTTTTGTCTGTTTCTCTTCATCAACACTCATTTTTTGTAACTGATTTCACTACATGTTGAACTAGCTCAGCAGTTGGCCTTAGTCTCTTAAGGGAGACAAAGATGGTACTGTTATTAAGCATCTAGGTCAAAGATAAAGGAAAAGTAAACTAATATTTTGAATTGGCATTTTGAGACTTGAGGATATTTATTTATCTGCTTTACAATGAAACTGTTTGGTAAAACTGGTACCAAAATAATTTGATTGTTTTAGTTGCCTCATTGAAAGAGCTATTTTGGAGTCATATAGAAACAACCAGATGCAGCTTCTCTTGGTATACTCCTTGCCCAAGGATATGCATCAGTTCTTAGAATCTATCTTTCCAGCAATTCCTGGACGCAGGTTACAATTCTATCTTGCTGCTCATATTTGGGCTTCCTTGGTGGCTCAGCTGGTAAAGAATCCACCTGCAATGCAGGATACTTGGGTTTGATCCCTGGGTTAGGAAGATCCCTTGGAGAAGAGAACGGCTACCCATTCCAGTATTCTGGCCTGGAGAATTCCATGGACTGTATAGTCCCTGGGGTTGCAAAGAGTTGGACATGACTGAGCGACTTTCACTTTCCTCATATTTAGCTCTGTTATAACTCAGCAAGTGTATTGGGTAAGTCCCATGAGTCATAGAAGCTGAGAGTGAGCCGGATCAGAAATACTGGCTATGGATAGATGATCCTTATAAAATGCACACTTTGACCTCTTAAATTATGCCAAGTTACAAGGCTTTCTTTTTGACACATTGAAATTATCTGGTCTCTTCAATATTTAATTTATTACTAATGAGAGACTGCAATTGCTGTGAATTAAGTAGACTACATTTATCATAAGATCTGGTACCTTTCTACTTCCATTTTAAAAAGAATATCTGAAAGAAAAAAAAAGTAGAAAATTAGATGCATGAAAATACATTGTCTAATCAAGTACCATGATCATTACCAGCCGTCAAAAGATATCTTAAAATATTTAATGAGCTAAATTAAGCTGTAAAGGCATGTCATACCTTTTTATAGAAATTCACCTGGATTTGACCCTTTGATCTCACTGCAGTGCAGCATGAACCAAGGAAACAAGGGAGGAACAGAGCAGAATGGAAGAAAGAGCACTAATGAAGGAGGCAAGATACTCAGCTTCATCACTCATTTGCTGTACGACTTTTGGCAAGTCACTCTCCTGTTCTAAATTTCGATTTTTCCACCTGTAGAATGAGATGGTAGGACTAGATGGGTGTTTCTGATTGCCTCATCGTCCATGCCTCATCCAGTACACAGGCGATATGTGTCAAGAAAGTCAGCAAAGCTAAAACTGGACGCTTTTTTCTGGGCCAACAAATATGCAGAAGCAAGTGGTCAGTATGTGCCACGAGACTGGAAATGATGCGTTCGAAGTCCAAGAAGACTGTTTTTCCTCACAGTTTGAAATGCTAGCCATTCTTCAAAACTTATCTCAAGTGTGCAAAAAACTCAAGAGTCTCAAGGGACAACTACCACAACATATTATGATGTTATAAAGTATTATATAGTATATGACTTTGGAATCAGATAGATAGGGACTTCTCTTGTGGTCCACTGGTTGAGAATCCTCCGCCAATGCAGGGACACAGGTTCCATCCCTGGCCTGGAAAGAGCTTACATGCTGCAGGGCAACTAAGCCTGTACGCCACAATTAGAGAGTAGCCCCTGCTTGCTGAAACTAGAGAAAGCCGGCGAGCAGCAACAAAGACCTAGAGCAAAAAAAAAAAAAAAAAAAAAAGAATCAGAAAAGAATTCGACTCTGGGCTCTCAATTTACTGTCTATATGACCTTAGAGAAACCAGTTTCTCTTTCTGACACTTAGTTTTCTCTCTGTAAAATGGGGATGATGACACTACATATCTTTCATAACTTTTGTCAAAATAAAATTAGCTAATGGTATTTTACGGTGGCTCAGTGGTAAAGAATGAGCCTGTCAATGCAGGAGATGTGGGTTCCATCTCTGGGTTGGGAAGATCCCCTGGAGAAGGAAATGGCAATCTACTTGAATATTCTTGCCTGGAGGAGGAATGGAGCCTGGGAGGCTACAGTCCATGGGGTCACAGAGTCTATCACAGCTTATTGACAACAATGGGTGTCTTGAATTCTGACTTTTGTTGCCATAGACAATGTTTGAGAATATAAAACTTATCCTGATTACCCATAAGTGATTATACGCTGGGTAAAACCCCAAGAAAACAACCAACGTAGATGAAATGCAGTCTGTCACACATGCCTGAAAGGAATGGCAAACAAAGTGACTTGAGAATCAGAGACCATGAGAGCACTTGCAACTTGGAGAATCAGAGGAGGACACGTGTGTCCCTTCAGTGTACCTACTTTGTGCTGAGAGAGCCTGAGGGTAAGGAGGGATAAGAACAATGCCTGGAGTCCAGAAAACCAGTGGAAGTGAAAAGTGAAAGCCCCTCAGTCGTGTCTGACTTTTTGCGACCCCATGGACTATACAGTGGAATTCTCTAGGCCAGAATACTGGAGTGAGTAGCCTTTTCCTTCTCCAGGAGATCCTCCCAACCCAGGGATCGAACCCAGGTCTCCTGCACTGTAGGCAGATTCTTTACCAGCTGAGCTACAAGCAAAACCAGTGAAGTGATTCTTAAATATTTTTGCTCCATAGACCACTGAAGAGACTGATCAAAGTAAGGACTCTGTCCCCAGCTTTCAGGTTCAGAGGGTTCAAGAACACTGTGGAAGTTCATTCTTATACTCCTAGGGTGAATGGATTCCAGATTTTAAAAAATCTGATTTAGTTGGAGGCTTTGGCACTTGAGATAAGTTTTGAAGAATGGCTAGCATTTCAAACTGTGAGGAAGAACAGTCTTCTTGCTCTTTGAACGCATCATTTCCGGTCTCATGGCACATACTGACCACTTGCTTCTGCATATTTGTTGGCCCAGAAAAAAGCATCCAGTTTTAGCTTTGCTGCCTTTCTTGACACATATTGCCTGTGTGCTCCCAGACTCCTGGATGCTTGGCTGGTTTCTGTATCGAAGTGCCCCGTAAGGACCTCAGGCTTCTGTGCCTTCATCCAGGTCCCCAGGGCCCAGACATGGTTCCTACTTTTCATGGCTGCCAATGCCTTTGTTCTCTCACCCCACAAAAGGCCCAGTGGAACCAGTGAACAGGTGTGAGTGCACGTTTAGTCGCTTCAGTTGTGTCTGACTCTTTGAGACCCTATGGATGGTAGCCTGCTAGGATGCTCTGTCCTTGGGATTCTCCAGGCAAGAATACTGGAGTGGGTTGGCATTTCTTCCTGCAGGGGATCTTCCTGACCCAGGGATAGAACATGTGTCTCTTTATGTCTCCTGCATTGGTAGCTGGGTTCTTTACCATGAGTACCACCCGGGAAGCCCCAGTGAACAGGCAGTGAAGAGATATTTGTGAGCCGGAGGTCTGTCTCAGCTCTAATGCTTACTCTGACAAAGCCAGCCTGGTCTATCAGTTCTGCTTTTTCACTGCCCCCAATATTGTCCTTTGATTCACTCTCTTATAACTGTATACAACTTTGTTTCACAGTGCAGACTAACTGGGATAACAAATGACTCCCAAATCATGGTGGGTTAATCCAATCAGTTACATTTCTTATGCAGTTTTCAGTCCAGTGCAGGTAGACAAGAGCAGAAGCTCAGCTCTGAGTGGTCCTTCCAGTCCAAGGTTGATCCTGTTCTACACATGGCTCTCAAGCTTGCTTTGAGAACTGGCATCTAGATGGCGAAAAGGAAAAACAGTGGGAGAGGAGGGTGGAGTCTGGAGGAAAGTAATACGCATCCTGTTCCAATGGCCAGAGCACAGCCACATGGTCCCCTCATTGCAGCCGGGCAGCTAGGACAAGCAGTCTAGCTGTGTGCTCAAAGGGAAAGTGAAAAGAATTTAGTGAACACGTAATAGCGTCTCTGCCATGCATGGCCATTATCTCATTTGATCTTTCTATGAATTCTGGGAGGTACACGACAAGGATTAATATCCTCTGTTTACAGATGAGGAAACAGGACCCTAGAGATGAAATGATTTGCCCAAAGCCATTGTGCTGGTAAATGGCAGAATCTGCCATCAAACCCAGGCTGTCTGCTCCAGTACTCAAACTTCTTCCTTGATACAATCTGACCTGCAGGTTTTACTAAATATAATCTCTGTGTGTCACAGAAAGAATCCTTAGGGCAAATTATATCAAAGCAAAATCTAGGGGCACCGTACATTAGGTATATAGGAAGGAATTTATTAAAATGCAGATTCCTTGGTCCGTAGCTACACGTACTCACTGATTCAGTCTGTAGCGGGTGAGTTGAAGAATTAGCCAATGAGTCTTCTATGCAGGATATAGTATGAGAACTCTCTGCCTAATGACTCAATTTTCATCTCTTTGCTTAAAAGAAAACAAAATAAAGATCCTTATATGAGGCTGACTTTTACTAGTTTATAATCTGCACTCTGCTGGAAGACCTCCAAACCTGATGTTGGCGATGAAAGATTCAGTTGCATTTTAATGTTTAAAGACAAATTGATTTCTTTCTAAAAATAGGCAAGTGGGGGTAGGGGTGGGCCAGGGTCTCTCACAAAATTATCACTCGGTTGCAGAAGTGCTTAATAAAACTCTGGCTATCTCTACTGGCAAAGGGACTAAAGACCTGAAGCAAAATTCTATGGCAATTCAAGTAAAAATAATCTTCCTTTCTCTTGAATTTAGAGCTTTATGTGCAATTCTGAGATAATGCTTTAAATTGAAGAAAATTTTAGAATCAATTTAGGGGATAGATTCTTTCCCTTGTCATGTTGCCCAAATATTGAATATAGATTTCACTGCACATCTGGCATAAATACTGCATGGTCTAGGACATCAGGGGTATAAATATTTCACAATCACAAGACAGATATAACAATCACTCATCCAGTGTCATAAGCTTCTGAATTCATACCTTTGCATTCCACCCTTCATCCCAACATGAGTATGCTGATGAGCCTCTTAGTTATATTTTATAATATTTCATTTTAAAGTAAAAATTATCCATAACATTTCACTTTCATGTAGAAATCACTATTAATTTAAAGAATGTGAAATAAGCTACCTAAAAGCCTTATGAAGTGTTATTTCGATAGTCAAAATGTTTGCTTTTCTCCCTTCAAGGTGGTTTTAGACGCTAATTGTACTAATTTCAACTTTAAGCTTAAAATATCCTTCAAGTAAGTATACTTTAGTGTGAATTATTTATACTCGTTAGAAGAATTATGCATAGAGAAATGCTGAATCATAAAATGGTGGCTATTACTTATGGCAGCAACAATCATGGCCCAGTTCTTTCGAATGGCCTTTACCTTTTGTCTTAGTAGATAGGGGTGGGTTGCTGGTACCATTATGGCCACCCAGAGAGTGTGGAGGGCCCATTCACCACCCGCCACCGGTCCTCTGAAAAGTAGGTGATTTTCAGAGGACCTAGGCTGGAGTTTACTTTATTTGCAGCTTAAAAGCTAAACCCCTAGCTTTCTGCTGACCTCTGCCTCTCACAGATGAAGTCATTTTGTTTGGACCAGGGTCTAATGGGATGATGGTTCTGAAGAATGCCTGGGGATGACCTTCATTATTTCTGAGCTGGCATTTGAGGCTAGTGGTTCTCAGTATTCAGCTCTACTCTTACAAGTTATACTTGAATACAAACAGTGATATTTCAGTAAACTGATAACTCTGTTCCATTCAGTTAAGTTCAGTTCAGTTGTTCAATTGTGTCTGACTCCTTGCGATCCCATGGACTGCAGCATGCCAGGCTTCCCTGTCCATCAACAACTCCCAAAGTTTGCTCAAACTCATGTCCATCGAGTCAGTGATGCCATCCAACCATGTCATCCTCTGTCATCCCCTTCTCCTCCTGCCTTCAATCTTTCCCAACATCAAGGTCTTTTCCAGTGAGTCAGTTCTTCACATCAGGTAGCCAAAGTACTGAAGTTTTGGCTTTAGCATCAGTCCTTCCAATGAGCACCCAGGACTGATTTCCTTTAGGAGGGACTGGCTGGATCTCCTTGCAGTCCAAAGGATTCTCGAGTCTTTTCCAGCACCACAGTTCAAAAGCATCAATTCTTCGGTACTCAGTTTTCTTTATAGTCCAACTCTCACATCCATACATGACTACTGGAAAAAACCCATAGCTTTGACTAGACAGGCCTTTGTTGGTAAAGTAATGTCGTTGCTTTTTAATATGTTATCTAGGTTGGTTATAGCTTTTCTTGCAAGGAGCAAGTGTTGGTTAATTTCATGGCTGCAGTGACCATCTGCAGTGATTTTGGAGCCCAAGAAAATAAAGTCTGTCAGTTTCCATTGCTTCCCCATCTATTTGCCATGAAGTGATGGGACTGGATGCCATGATCTTAGCTTTCTGAATGTTGAATTTTAAGCCAACCTTTTCACTCTCCTCTTCCACTTTCATCAAGAGGCTCTTTAGTTCCTCTTTGCTTTCTGCCATAAGGGTGGTGCCATCTGCATATCTGAGGTTATTGATATTTCTCCCAGAAATCTTGATTCTAGCTTGTACTTCATCCAGCCTGGCACCTCGTATGATGTCCTCTGCATATAAGTTAAATATGCAAGGTGACAATAAAAATTGTCAAGAACAAGTGTCAAGAACAATTGTTTTAGAATTAGTAGGCTTGGATTCCCATCATGACTCTGCCACTTACTAGCAGGAGAACCTTAAACAATTCATGTAGCTTCTTAGAGCCTTAGTTTCTCCATATCAAAGTAGATTATGATATAATCATAATATCTATCTCATAAGGTTGTTGATGAGATTAAATGAATCTATTAATATCTATCTAGCCATTTGTCCATCCATCTGTAACATACATATAGGTTTCACATAGTACTAAGCACCCCACAAACAATCAGAAATGGCCTTTGAAGTCAGGGGAATGGATTAGATTACATAAGCCAAGTGTGTAGAGTGAGATAAGAGGAGGGTCTAGGACAGCAACTTGAAGAACACCAAGCCCGAATCTAAATCTCAGCTCTATCACTCAGTAGCTCTGTGACCTTGGGCAAGAGGCCCTGGTGGACATGAACTACCAAGTATTTATTAGCTTTAGCATCAAGGATGATATTGATGACTTAGGTGAGAAGTTTTTCAGGGGAGAGGAAGGTATTGGAGGGAGAATGAGTGAATGGGCAGTGCAGAAGTACAAGTAATAAATATAACAACCACACCTACTTATATCACTCCTCCTCCCCCTCGCCTGGACCCCAGCCACGAATGAGGTCTCACTGTGAGCCAGGCTCTAGGAAACTCTCTTCAAGAATGATCTCATTCACATGATTAGTAGCTCCACTTACCAGTGAGAAAACAGAGGCTCAGGAGGCTTAAGTAATGTGGGCAAGGTGACAGTTAGGTGGCAGAACTGCAACACAAACACAATTTCTTTTCACATGCTCATGTTAGCATAGTGACATGTTAGAAAGCTCTAAGGCATTTATTTCACAGTTTCTGCTCATGAGGCGCTCCTGTGTGCTTTGTTTTCTTAGCACAAGGATTCTGAAGACAAAACATCATAAAGCAACTTTCTTGCTCAAATAACTATTTCAAGCCTGGGGCTTTGAACCCAGGGAAGCGCACGTTTGCTAGGGAAACTAAGACGTTTTAGATTTCTACTAATGATGTGACTACGAGGCAGGGCTGCTTCAGCTGCGGTGCCCTAAACTGACATTGCTAGGGCCATGCCAAACATTTAGCAGGAATCACAGAGAACGCCCAGCAAAGGAGCAGTCAGGGACGATTTTTGAAAAATGTGGCCTGGGTTGGGAAAGAGCTAGGTTTCATTCATGTATTTTGGGAAGCTTGCTTGTCTCCTGAAGGTGGACTGAACTTCCTTATACAGCTCCTCTAGGGTTGGTTTCCCAGTTGCCTCCTCTACTGGGTACCCAGTCAAAGCCCGGCTGGTCACAGAGGTGCCATGAGGCCAATGACAGAGACCAGAAGGTCCTTGGGATGGTGCTGTCCTGTCTGCACAGCAAAAGGAGGGGGCAGAAGAGCTGTGGTGGACGAGGCACAGCATCTGTCCCACTTCATCAACACACCACTAAGCCCCACCCTAGGTCACATCCACACCCAACTGCCAACCTGAAATAACCAAGTCAAACTCTCCTCTCTGGCCTGCTCCAAGTAGAGAAAAGCAGAGACCAAAACCAGACTTGCCAAAGGGGTACCACTTCTTAGTTGTGTGATCTTACATGCGTTACTTAACCACTTAGTGCCTCAGTTTCCTCTGTCATAAAATGTGGAAAATACTAGCCTATTATCTCTTTGGGTTATTTTGACTTGGTGGCTTAGAACAATGACTGGCATTTCATAAGTGCTCGCTCTTGCTGCCATTCTTCTTTTCTCTCTCCCCTTCAACACAGGCTTTTTAAAACTCATTTTCTATCCCCCAGCTTCAGACTCTCCTATTTTCTCCCAAACCATCTGTTGTCTCCCCTCTTCTACTTTAATCTGAATGCTAGATTTATTTCTTCAGTCACTGGCTGACCCCGTCACCTCCACTGAGTCTTCACTGTCTTGTGAAAGTCACTCAGTCATGTCCAAGTCTTTGTGACCCCATGGACTATACATTCCATGGAATTTTCCAGGCCAGAATACGGGAGTGGGTAGCTATTCCCTTCTCCAGGGATCTACCAGCGATCTTCCCAACCCAGGGATTGAACTCAGGACTCCTGCATTGCAGGCGGATTGTTTTTACCAGCTGAGCCACCAAGGAAACCCCTCTGTCCTGTATATGATCTGGAAAAGCCATAACTCTGGATCAATTCATCTGTCTTTCCATTTCTGGCTTCCAGCTCTAACCTCTTCTCAACCACAGTTAAAGACATCCTCTTCCTTCAGTCCACAGCCAATCCCATTTCTCATCCAGCTGCAGATGCAGGAGTATCTCCTCTATCTCCAGTCTTATCTCCTGGCTTCCTTCCTTCTCATCAGCACCTAAACATGTTCAGTTTCTCCCACTAAAGAATGAAGCACAAGAAACAAAATACAGGCTTCTACTGCCATGTCTTCATGTAACTACCCACCTAGAGCAGTAATACTTCTAGATTCTAGATTTCTAGAATCTAGTAAAAGCAGTTTACACAATTTTGTCTTCACATGCTCATTAATCCGAGCTCCTCAGTTACCTGTACTCTGCATCTTGCCTCTCTCTTTCCACTGACATCATCCTAGCAAAGTCATCTGTGCCTTATCATGGCAGTAATCAAGGGGGAAAAGATATAGAAAAAAGTTTTGTCTACTTCACAGTGTGTAGTATCATACCTCACATAGGATAGGAGATCAGGGACTGCTTCTGGGAAGAAGGAAAGAAGATAGACAAGAATTAGGCTCACTATGACAAAAGAGTGACAAGCTTGTCTTGAGCTCAAACTGATATAAATGCATGGAGAATTCAGTCAGCAAAACTTCTCCTCAGAAAGAAGGAAGCGATTTCGGCTAACTTTGATTAAGTCACAACAAATGGTGTCAGTTGGCTTTTTAATTTAATTTTCATTAAATATTCATGAGTAAATTGCCAATTAATTTCAGAAACAAAAGTATAGAGTGGCATGTTATCAAATTTAATGCATTAAGAGACCGGCACAGGAAAGTCTGTGAACCACAGTTGGATAAACATTCCTGGTATGTATTAGAGATGGCAGGCAGTTCAGTTCAGTTCACTTGCTCAGTCGTGTCCGACTCTTTGCAACCCCATGGACTGTATGCTGCAGAGATGGGATGTCTATCCTTTTCCCCTAGTTGCTCCTCACTGTCTTCTCTGTCTTAGCTCCATCCCAGGTTTGTCTGCATCCTTTTCCCTTGCTGATATTCATGGCAGCTTTTGATTTATAGGTTCAGAAGGAAGGAGTCACTTTCCTTTGGGGTTGGGAGAAGAGAAAGGCAGAGATGTGGATGATTCATGCCAGTTTCCCATCAGTGGAGTGGATATGTTTGTTCAGATCCCTGGGCAGGCCCTATCCTCGGCTCCTGCGAATTTGGCTGCTGAAAGTTGCTTCTTCTCTCTGGGAATCACCAGATGCCTCAGAGAACTGTTTTGACCTGGGTTACATCTCCTCCCTAGGGCTGCATAACTGACTAATTCAAGGATACAAAATCTAGTGGGGGTGGACCTTGCCTGAATTTGGGACAACTCTGAAGGACTGCTTCAGCTTTGGAGCCCCTAGAGGATCAGCTGAGGCCCCATTTACAGCCACATTGTACTTTGGCATCTTTCACTGCTCAACTCTACCTCCCCAATCTCCTCACAGGCCTGTCTCTTGTCAAAGACAGAATAATTGGCACAAAGCAATTCAGGAGATGCTATAGGTAGAATATTCATTACTGAGGAACTTCTCAAAGAAAAAGAAGTCTAGAATTTCATAGGGATTCCCAGGTGGTGCTAGTGGTAAAGAACCTGCCTGCCAATGCTAGAGTTCAAGATAGTTTGCTGCTGCTGCTGCTAAGTCACTTCAGTCGTGTCCGACTCTGTGCGACCCCATAGACGGCAGCCCACCAGGCTCTCCTGTCCCTGGGATTCTCCAGGCAAGAACACTGGAGTGGGTTGCCATTGCCTACTCCAATGCAGGAAAGTGAAAAGTGAAAGTGAAGTCACTCAGTCGTGTCCGACTCTTCGCGACCCCATGGACTGCAGCCTACCAGGCTCCTCTGCCCATGGGAGTTTCCAGGCAAGAGTACTGGAGTGGGGTGCCACTGCCTTCCCCACAAGATAGTTTAAGTGAGTCATTTGCTTCTTCCAAGAGTATTTACAGAGCCCAAGTGAATGGAGAGAGATGATCTTATCTGCTGCTGCTAAGTCGCTTCAGTCGTATCCGACTCTGTGCGACCCCATAGACGGCAGCCCACCAGGCTTCCCTGTCCCTGGGATTCTCCAGGCAAGAACACTGGAGTGGGTTGCTGTTTCCTTCTCCAATGCATGAAAGTGAAAAGTGAAAGTGAAGTCGCTCAGTTGTATCCGACTCCTAGCGAACCCATGGACTGCAGCCTACCAGGCCCCTCCGTCCATGGGATTTTCCAGGCAAGAGTACTGGACGGGGGTGCCATTGCCTTCTCTGGATCTTATCTGGGCATATGCAAATATGCCAGGATGAGGTGGTCCTTTGTGGTTAGCTATTTCCAGAACAAAAGAGAGTGATGGCGCTTGATGTGTTCTTAACTGCTACTGCCTTCCAGGGCTCAAGTTAAGTTCAGTGCTGTCATTCTCTGGAGCTATGCCCAGCTCACCCCTGGTAAGAAATTCTCCATCTCAAAATCTGTTTCCAGAGAACCACCACGAGACAATCAGCCATCAGTCTTTTGGTCTGGAGTTGATCTCCTCTGGTTAGAAGCCTGGGCTCTAGGAATCTAGAGAATCATCTTTTTATGAGATAATTGATGAGATTCTAAGCAAGTAATGGGTGAGATTTCAGCCTAAAGTCTCCAAAACTCTCCAGGTGCCATGAGAGGAACCGAAAGGTGCTTCAGGGCTAAGCTGAGATTATGAATTGGAGTTCTTTGAGGTTTGTCTCCCAGCAATGCCCTATTACCCTAAAGATGGGAACCTGAGATAGCATCTAGATATAGCATTCTTGGTGTTGACCTTGGGCCTTGCAAGATGGGCAATGAAAATGCTGAAGCCTCTTCTTACTTGGAGTGCAGCAACCTGGGGGAGAATAAAACAAAGAACAGAGTGGACCCTGTGTGATGCCTGCAACTGAAAGTCCCCCAAGATACACCACAGGGACATTTTGGAGAGAAAGGTCTGATTTCCAGCAATCAGGTTGGTGGAGGCTTGGACTTCATGCTTTGGTTGTGAAAAATAATAAATGTGATCTTTCAGGCTGGTGAGGTCTGGGATATCTGGGTTATTTGAAGGTATTTTTCAGTTGGTCTCATTAAAATAAAGATTTTGTTTCTCAGCAAGTTGGGTCACATTTAAATAAGACCACAGATCAAAAATTTCTTTGAAAATCAGACAGTACTTTTGTAACGTGAGATTTAAAAACAGATATTCTTGTCCTCAAAGGCTACTGGGAGGTCACCTTTGTGGTTAAGAACTTTGGTTTTAGAGTCAGCCAAACTGTGCGACTCTGGACAAGATTTTAATCAATGGGGGAGCAAGAGAGAAGAGTGATTTGTTGTCATGACTTCAGCCTTTCACATGGGATAGTTCAACAGCGCTATGCTCCACAATCCACCCCAGACAACATATACCTAAGCACTGATAAAGACAGATACAAAAGAAGCTTCAAGACAAGTACCTTAATCTTGGGTAACTTACAGAAACCAATCAAAAAATTAAAAAGAAAAAATAAATTAAACCCAAACAAAAAGAAAAATAAAAAATCCACTACATAAAATAATTGTCTTCTAGGCAAATTTAACTTCTAAACAAGTCAGTCCTTTAGCAAACTCCCACTCCTGGCTTGTTCACTTTTGTGTTTTCTCTCTCTTACACACACACACACACACACACACACATACACACACACTCTCACATACTCATTCAAGAGATTGCAGTCCTGAACTCTTCCATTTAGATATTTGATCATCTCTACTCACCATATATAACTTTTCTGAGCCTTTGCTTCATCATTTCTAAGATGGAAGAAATAAGTGTTTAATGAGATCTTGCATGTATGATGCTGAGCAATGGGTGGCCCATTGTCAGCATGTGTCTCTATGGAAAAGTAGTATTGGAATGATTTTTTTTTTAAATATTTTTATTTATTTGTTTGGCTGCACTGGGTCTTAAGAGTTCCCTGACCAAGGAACGAACCCGGTGTCCCGCATTGGGAACATAGAATCTTAGCCATTGGACTACCAGGAAAGTCCAGAAATGAAATTTTTATAGGTGTTATATAGGGTAATTTGGGGCTTCCCAGGTGGCGCTAGTGGTAAAGAACCTGCCCGCCGATCCACAATCATAAGATGCCCTGTAGGAGGGCATGGCAACCCACTCCAGTATTCTTGCCTGGAGAATCCCATGCACAGAGGAGCCTGTCAGGCTAGAGTCCATGAGGTCACAAACAGTTGGACACAACTGAAGCAACTTAGCATGTACACACCCACGGGTAATTTACATCACCCATAACTAAACATTTACTGCCTTTTTTCAGACACATGCTGTAGAGTGAAGAGAGGGCCAAGTTTCTCTGCATGTCTGTATCTGCCCCACCCTCCCCATTTGAATCCAAGATTGCTGGATTGCAAGGAGCAATAAACACAAACCTTTCAAAAGAGCTCAAGTAAATAGGTGGTTTAAATACCAGCAATCTCCTGGAACCCAATTTCGAACATGTCTTCTTTATCTGTATTAATTAACTTGATCCCCTAAAACAATAGCTCCAATTTACAGATAAGGAAACAGAGACCCCAGGGGGTACCAGAATTTAGAGGCAGGAAGTGGGGGGCTGGGCCGAGTTAAATGGGCGTGGCAGCTGTGTGAAAAGGCCTCACTGGGTTCAGTGACCTCCAGAAGTCACTCAAACTCTCAGGGCTTGTGTTCTGCTCTCTACAACGGTAACCATGATAGAAACGACCTCCTAGGGGACGACAGAGGATGAGATGGCTGGATGGCATCACTGACTCGATGGACGTGAGTCTGAGTGAACTCTGGGAGTTGGTGATGGACAGGGAGGCCTGGCGTGCTGCGATTCATGGGGTCGCGAAGAGTAGGACACGACTGAGCGACTGAACTGAACTGAACTGAAGGGCTTTTGGGCTTGTTTCTGTTTTTTAAAAGTATTTATTTATTTATTTGGCCGCAGCTGGGTCTTAGTTGTGGCACTGGGATCATAATTGCCTGACCAGGAGAGTCTTAGCCACTGAACCACCAGGGATTGGTGTTTTTTTGTTTTTAATTTATTTATTTCTAATTGGAGTATGATTACTTTACACTATTATGTTAGTTTCTGCCGCACATCAATATGAATCAGCCATAAGAATGCCCTTGGTGGCTTTGATGAGAGAATTTATGGTGCTTTCTTACTACAGAGCCTAGATTCTAGCATTGGATGGTGGTGGGTGTAAACACAGAAGTCTGAGAAAGAAGAGCAGGTCTGATAGTGGTGACCCTGGTCCCCAGGGAGGGCCGGTGTGTCGGAAATAGGAAAAAATGAGACTGCAGAGAGGCCAAATTTTTATGAATGCTGAGGGTTTAGGACGAAATATTATAGCTAACAGTTCTGAAGGGCCAATTAGATACTTAGAAGTTTACCCTTACCCTCACAACCCTCTGGGGTTGTCAAAGTGATCACATTAAATATCTTAGGGTGCCTCTGGAAAAAAAAATTATTTCCCTATTCTTGGACATTTAAAAAGTTTCATGTCTGACTCTCTGCAACCTCTGGGCTGTAGCCCACCAGGCTTCTGTTTCCATGGGATTTCCCAAGCAAGAATACTAGAGTGGGTTGCCATTTCCTTCTCTGGGGATCTTCCCTACCCAGGGATCGAACCCTGGTCTCCTGCATTGCAGGCACATTGTTTACCGTCTGAGCCACCAGGAAATGTTTCTGTGCATATCGGGTTATTTATTTTTTTTTCCTTTGCAAATGATTTTGTGAGGATAAATTCTGAGAATGTGCATTATTTAGGCAAAATGTCTGAGCTTTTCAGTGACTCTGTATGCATTGCTCTGGGTTTTATTTCAGGAAATCTTTGCATTAACTAAGAAACATATACAATCACTTTGTAAAGGTAAAGATGCCTTCGGCTGTACTTACTAATTATTTAACGCTGGAAGTTCTGTTGGATGATGAACATCAGAATTGATCAGCTGTGAGCACTTCCTCTTGTGTGGTTGACCCTTCCTTATAATATTGAGCACCCACTGAATGAGGGCCTTGTCCTTGAGTGTCCATGGCCATCAGCTCTATCGTCAAGCAACTCTGATTTCTAAAGGGAGGGATCTGCACCCTCACTGTGATGAATCCTCTTCTGAAGTCATTCCACAGATAATTTTAGGAAGGGAACTGGACTGAAAAAAAATGGAAATTTTCCACTTGCTTTCTTAGCTGGTTTTGATTCTTTATAAGATCGAACAATTGTAAGGGTAATTAGGTGCTTTGATCTCTTTGGAATAAAAATTCCAAAGGAAGGAGAGTGCAGTAAGAAGAAAGAAATGATGGCAGTGGTGACAGGGATAAAGGTAGTGAATGCTAGACTGGAAGTGAGGGGTAATGACATTTCCCCCCCATTTTCTAGCTTAGCTTCCTCCTGTGATCAGGATACAAATGTTTAATGGAATGAATCAGCTCGACTCAGAAGTGTTCATTAAGAATATAGATACTGATTTCTCTTTTATTCAGCAGCTAGTTATCGAGTACCTCTCTTGTGCCTATAGATGTATAATATATGCATATATTATATGTATATATGCACATATATGAGACAGAGAGTATGCTAGCACACTTGGCATGCTGGATAAGAACAAGGGAACTCATATATAAGGGCCTATATCATACCAATAACTTCTGTTATATGGAAATTTAGGTAGAGCGAGGTTAGATAACATGCCCAAAGTCAGACTTCTAAAAAGTTGTAAATACGGAATTTTAGGCAAAACTTATTTGACTCCACCTTTTCTTGTAAAATATACTACCTCCTAGTGTCATAAGGAAAAAAATAAAATGAAAGAATTACAGAAGTTTCAAGATAGTTCTTTCCCTGAGTTAGCGAAGGTCTCTGATGGTTGAGGAAGCTTTGATAGGTGATAAAATGTAACTGAGGAGGTAAAAAGGCTGTTAGGGGTTGAAAAAGCATTGAGAGCAAAAGCAAGGAGCAAGGAGTGTGTCTGAGGTTTCAATAAAGGGATGTGGATGCCCGTTGTGGGTGGAGCAGAGTTTGGGTGGGGAGGGGCGAGAAACCACCAGGATGCAGAACCCAATGTAAAGCACCTTTGAATGGCGTGCCAGGGATTTCAGATTTCCTTGTTATCTGTGATGCCAAAGGGGGCAAGGGAAGAATGTGGGTGATAAGAGCCTGACACAAGACCGAGGCAATGAACATGAAAATGACCAGATTCCAAAGATAGTTTCCTGGTGAAATTTGCTGATGTTTATGACCAGTGGATGCAGTGCAGGGAGAGGAAGGCAGTGAAATGATGCTGGGTGCCGGTTGGGGAGAGCTTTGTTCAGCTCTCCCAGCATCTCCTGAGAGTGGCTGTGCTCCAGAGCACAGGGACGCTGGTTTGCTTTTGCCAAGACATTCCTCATGCTCTGGCTCCTAGTTAGCATTAGGTGATGTCCTTCCTCCAGTGGCTAAACCTCTGCTTTAATGAATCAAGTACTCCACAGCTCACCTGACCAGACTTTGTTGACCCGAAATATTTTCTTTTCTTTTTTTTTTCTGAAATATTTTCTTGTTTCTTATCCTCAATTAAATCAAGAATGTTTTTAACACATAATGGCAAACTCTGAATGCCCCCACCCTATACATACAATACATTCTTTTACCCTTGGTCTGACATCTATATTAATCTAAAGGAATGATGGATGTCCACTCCAGACCTTAGGCAAACTGGACTTGCCTTTAGGTGTCTTTTCTGTGGCCCATGTTCTAAGGAAGGCTGTTGGATTTTTCAGTGTCTCAAAAGCATGGAGCACAAGACTGACCTATGAGAAGAGTGGGATGAGTGGCAGAAGTTTACCTGTCACTTTCTTAGGTTTCTTGTTGCCATGGAAACAATCATCTTGGTCTGCACTGTCTTTTTGTGTTTAGGAGAACAATTTTTTGTATTATGGATCTCAAAGCAAGCCTTCTATGAAATGAAGAATCATCAGAGTGAAACTATCTTAACACATTAAACAGCAGTAATGCATTTGGGCTGGCATTTCTGCCTGTAGAGGATGCTAAGTGAAGTAAGAAGGAACCACCTGGTTATCACTTCTAAATCCAGTAAACAAGGAAGAAAGAGAATTTATCTCACACCTGGCTACAGTTTACATGTTTTTAAGCTAACATTTATGGACCACTTCCTATGTGTTGTGATGTACATTTTTGCTTCATATCTTACTGAATCTTTAGAATGAACCAGTGGGTTGTACTATTATTCTCATCTCCATTTTGCTGGTGAGATACTGGGGCTGAGAAAGGGGAGGAAACTTTCCCAGATTCAGCCTGACTCCTTCTCATCTTGCTCTATCCAGCCGTGGGCTTCCTGTGACCCGTTCTGTTAGGCAGTGGTGAACGTCTTCGCTTCTTCTCAGATCGCTATGACTCTTATATTGGGAAACGAGTAACTCTCATTCAGCTCAGCAGCCAAGTCAGGGACATAAGTCTGGGGATGCAGTTGTAAATGATTCTGCAGTTCCACAACTCCTTTGGTTGTGTGTTGGCATATGTGTACAAATGGGTCTATACCACTATTTCTCTTTTTCTTTCACATGAAATGGAAAGGATTTGAGGACAGGATCCTTCTATGTAGCTTATCTTCCATCATTCACTATTTTTTGTTGTTGTTTTTCCATTCATGGGTAAGAAGGAGAAGACCAGCCCTTAGAAAATGGGTTCAGTTTTGACAATGTTAAGGGTTGAATGGTATCCGACAAAATCCACATGTTGAATCCTAACTCCCAGGCCCTCAGGATGTGACTGTATTTGGAAAAGGGGCCTTTATGGAGGTAACCAAGTAAATGCCATGAGATCCTGTCTGACTGGTGTCCTTATGAAAAGGGAAAGTATGGACACAGAGGCACAGATAGAGGGGAGATGATATAAGAGACGGGAGAGATGATGGCCATCCACAAGCCAAGGAGGGAGGCTTGGAACCGATCCTTCCCTACCAGACAGTTGACACTCGTATGGTGTGTGTGCCTGAAAGAACATGGGCACAGGAGAGGAGCGGGGTGAGATGGGCTGTGTGTGGGTGTGTGTGTGTGATTTCAAGGGGGTGGTAGAGAGGAGGGTCGGGGAAGGCTCTCTGGAGATGGTACCATGTGAGGCGCAGTTGTAAGGGTGAAGACAAGTTTCCCTGGTGATGGGCTGGGGTGTAGGGGAAAGGCATCCTAGGTAGACAGTCGTGAACTGTTGTGAGTGGGTGAGCAAAAAGCTGGTGTGCTCACAGGACTCCTGATGCTATCTGTTCCTCCTTCTCCTCCGACCTTCCTGAGCATCCTTTACCTCTCACTGCTGACAGCACTAAGAACTCGAGGTCCAGTCCTTGGCCAGGGCCTTTCTCTTCCTATCACTTTCTGAGAACAGTTATTTTCATACCATTATAGGAAACCTCACCTGTGCGCAGGCTCCCACATGTGAATCTGCACCTGGAATGGGTCCGTTTCTCTGGAGTGTCATCTTGTCTGCAGTGTTTACATGTGCACAGCCCAGCATCTGTTCGGGCCCAAGATAGCCAAGTTGCATTTTCCATCCTTTCTGCGAAAGTATTGCCCAGGGTTCTGTGTTTTTTTTTTTTTTTTTTTGATATCCCCACCATCAATTAGTGACCTGATCCAAAGGCCCGGAGTCACCTCTGCCTCCTGCTTTCACACACCTCACTCGGGTGCAGGGCCACACTGATGGTATTCCTCTCTAAATCCTCATTTGTTCCCTTGTCTTGAGATTCTCAGCAACCTTTGTCTATCTCCAGTCTCCTGGCATCCGTCTCCTGTTCAATAACTGATGACAGAATTTACTGACAGTGACTGAGGTGATCCCTCAGCAGTCCTTCAGCAGGAGGAATGCCAGTCGTTAGGCTGACCGGAAGGTCTGTATGCGTTGTAAATGGTTAAATAATCTCCTGCCATCTCTTGATTCACCTGCAGCTTCAATTTCCTGCTTCAACTGTCTGCAATGTCCTTTCGAATCAGAAGAACGTTATCTTTCCTGGATAAAACGGGTGCACAATAGAAAATTGGTGGTCTGGCCTTTTTCAAATGATCTGTGAACAAGACACCTTTTTTTTCCCCCATTTTTTTCTTCCTGTAGAAAAATGCTTGCAGTTGTTGTCACTGTGACCACCCTCTTCTTGATACACTTTCTTATGTGAAACCATGCTTTCCCAGACCTCCTGGTTTTCTCTTTCTGTCTGAGTGCAGTCCTTCTTTGGACTCTGCCAGATGGTCTTCTTTCTCCATCCATGGTCTAGATGTTTCTTTCCCAGACCTCTGCCCTGGGTGTGCTGGGCCTTCCTGCTCTTCTGACTTCCCTAGGGCCCCTCAACTCCTCACTGCTGGCACCCTCACACCCGCATCTGCTATGCATTCCTCTCTTCTAGAAACCCAACTGCCTCCTTGGTGTCTCCACTTGGCTCCCCCAGAGCTCCCAGAACCTCATCCTGTCAAACCCTAACCGAGTCACCTATCCTTGTTCCCTGAGGCACTCGCATCACTTCCTGGGGTCTTCATGAATGTGAGCTGCTGAAACAAAGATACTACAGACTAGGTGCCTTGTAAACACCAGCCACTTATTTCTCAAAGTTCTGGAGGTGGGAAGTCCAGGATCAAGGTGCCAGCAGGTCTAGTGTGTGGTGAGAGTCCTCTTGCTGGCTTTCAGAAGGCCATCTCCCATCTTAGGGGAGAGAGAGGGAACCAGCTTTCTCATTTCTCGTATAGAATAGGAATCCCATCCTGAGGGCCCCACCCTTATGACCTAATCACCTCCCAAAGGCCCCAGCTCCTAATACCATTAAACTGGGCATTAGGATTTCAACATACGAATTTGGGAGGACACACACATTCAGTCCACAGCACTAGCGTTGGAGAATTCATGTCAAATGTTGCTGTCTGAGACGTTAAAGTGATTCATGTCATTTTAATGTGGTTTCTGGCCCCCGTATTTGGGGTAGATTTTACAATAAGACTGAACAAGTCTCATAATAGGCAGAAAAGGAATAAAAGCATCCATAGTAGACTTAAGTATTTATTCAGTCAGTCAAAAAACTCATACAGAGCCCCACTTTGTGCCAAGGATGACAGTCGTCATCATGGGTGCTTGACTCAGGTCAACCCGATCCTCACAGAGCTCACAGTATGGCATCTTGTGTAGATTTTCCCCAGGTAGTGTGATGATTAATTTTATGTGTCAACTTGACTGTGCCACAGGGTGTCCAGACATTTGTACAAACCTTCTGGGTGTGTCTGTGTGGAAGTTACCCAGCAGTTGAATGGATAGATTGAGTAAAGCAGGTTACCCTCAATTGTGGATGGCCCTCATCTAATCCACTGAAGATCTGAATGAAGCAAAAAGCCTGGTCCTTCTGTGAACAGAACTCTTCCTGACTAACTCATCGAGTTGGCACTTTGGTCTTTTGTAGACTTTGGACTTAGACTGGAACTGTCATTCCTTTTGGATCTTGAGACTGCCAACTTTAAGACTGGAATTTACACCATTGACTCTCCCGGTTCTCAGGCTTTTGGACTCGGACTGGAACTCCACGTCAGACCTCCCAGATCTCCAGCTTACTGGCTGCAGGTCTTGGGATGTCTCATTCTCCATGACCACATGAGCCAGTTCTTTATAATAATAAATCTCTCTCTCTCTCCATCTACCCTTCCATTCTATTGGTTTCATTCTCTGGAGAATTCTGACTGATACCACTAGCTGTTTTTTCACAAACTTCTTAGCTCTCCCCAACTCCAGTCTTGCCTTTGTGATTGCTTTTAATTAACATACTATAAAATTAACTTTTATGGTGTATACAGTTCTATGAATTTTGACACATGCATAGATTCATGCAACTACCAATACAATCAGGATGCAGAATGGTTCCATCACCTCCTAAAGTTTGTTCATGTTGCTCCTTTATTGTCAAACTCTACCCCAGCCAGAAAACCTGACCATCACTGATCTGCACTTCTTTCTGTTGTGACAGTTGGCAGCCCTTAGTAACTACCAAGCTACTCTCTGTTTCTAAAGGTTTGCATTTTTTAGATTTCACATATAAGTGAGATCGTACATATTAGTCTTTCTCTGTTTGACTTATTTCACTTAGCCTAACGCTCTCAAGACTCATTTTTCTTGTTGCCAATGGCAGGAGTTTGTTTCTTTATCATGTTTGAATAGTATCATACTCCATTGTGTATGTTCTTATTATTGTTCATTTGTTAAGTTGTGTCCTACTCTGTGACCCCATGGACTGTAGCATGCCAGGCTTCTCCGTCCTCCACTATCTCCCAGATTTTGCTCAAATGCATGTCCTTTGACTCGGTGGTGCTGTTTAACCACCTTATCCTCTGCTGCCCTCTTCTCCTTTTCCCTTCAATCTTTCCCAGCATCAGGGTCTTTTCCAATGAGTCAGTTCCTTGCATCAGGTAGCTAAAGTATTTGCATCATGTAGCCAAAGTATCGGAGCTTCAGCTTCAGCATCAGTCCTTCCAATGAATATTCAAGGTTGATTTCCTTTAGGATTGATTAGTTTGGTCTGCTTGCTGTCCAATGGACTCTTAAGAGTCTTCTCTAGCACCACAGTTTGAAAGCATCCAGTCTTTGGTGCTCAGCCTTCTTTATGGTGCAACTCTCACATCTGTACATGACTACTGAAAAAACCATAGCTTTGACTATACAGACCTTTGTTGGTAAAGTGATGTCTGTGCTTTTTAACATGCTATCTAGGTTTTTCATAGCTTTCCTTCAAAGGAGCAAGCATCTTTTCATTTCATGGCTGCAGTCACTGTCCACAGTGATTTTGGAGCCCAAGAAAATCAAATCTGTCAGTGTTTCCACTTTTTCTCCATCTATTTGCCATGAAGTGATGGGACTGGATGCCATGGTCTTAGTTTTTGAATGCTGAGTTTTAAGCCAGCTTTTTCACTCTCCTCTTTCACCCTCATCAAGAGGCTCTTTAGTTCCTCTTCGCTTTCTGCCATTAGAGTGATATTATCTGCACATCTGAGGTTGTTGGAATTTCTCCAAAAAATCTTGATTCCAGCTTGTGATTTGTCCAGCCTGGCATTTTGCTTGATATACTCCACATAAAAGTTAAATAAGCAAGGTGACAGTATACAGCTTTGATATACTCCAGTCTGTTGTTCCATGTCTGGTTCTAACTGTTGTTTCTCATCTTGCATATGGGTTTATTAGGAGACAGGTAGTCTGGTACTCCCATTTCTTTAAGAATTTTCCACAGTTTGTTGTGATTGACTCATTTTGTATGACGTTTACTTTATTCAATCATTTATTGTTGGACACTTAGGTTGTTTTTGCATCTTGGCCATTGTGAGTATATGATCTGTCTCTCTTTGAGCCTGAACAATGTCCTCTATGCCTCTGTAACTGTGCTGTCTCGCTTATGCTATATCACACACTATTTCCTGTGGAGGGTGCATGTTCAATTCATCGAGGTGTCCTCAAAGCTCAGTGCCTGGTCCACGGAAGGGGGTAAGGAGATGATCAGGGATTCCAGCAAGGAATATGCGGAGAAGTGGGCCCAGCTGTCCCCATGAGTTTCTCTGGTGTGGGCATCCAGTACTAGGCCCCTAGGAGCAGAAGGTATTCTTGCTGCAAGTGCGTCTGGTATCCAAAGATATGACACAGATGTCTTCATGACTTAGACTGGCTGTTTCTTCAGGTGACCTCGTGGGATTCTATCGCCCTTTATAATCCTTATTATCTGTCAGCAGGTACATCCACATTTTTTCTAATGATTAGATTGATCCTGGGAAAATGTAAGTATCTTCCCATGTAAGGATAAAATAAATTTAACTGCAGACTTTTGTTGAAACAAATCATTATTAGTGAAAATCGTGTTTTCCTCTATCATTGCCAGTGGATGATTGTCATTGATCCCAGAGCCAAGCTCATTGCAGGTGAGAACTTTGCTAATTCTATGCCCGGTTTTTGGAACACTGGGTATCTCTCTGTTCCTACTTTCCTCCTTGTCCTGGAGTTCCCCCAGCAGAGCATGTGGAATCCACATTCCCCTTTATGACATCCTGGCAGCTTTGCAAATGACAGCTCTTGGTTTCTATTGCACTGAAAGGACTTCAGAGGGACTGTGTGAATCCCAGGTGAAAGACGGATTGTTTCTGCTTGGAAGGAACAGAATGGGTCTGTTAGGAATGGAGGTCTGTGTATGTTCATCTAGCAGCCCATTGCAGCCTGCTGTTCTGGTGAATGAAAATGAGAAGGAACTACCACTCCCTTCTTCCTGTACTTCTGTGTTCCTGTGTTAGAAATATATGCTTTGTAAAGGGCAAATGTTCTATTAAATATAAAGTGCTACTCATCAGAAAATATACTTATCTGTAAGTAAATAGTGGGAAAAGGTTGCTTATTATGTAATGATTGGAAAGGCAATTCTAAAACAAAATTTCTAATGCATCTTAAATGTTTATGTTGCTGGGGTAGTGAACTCAATAGTCTCTAACCAAGGTATGTATACTGGCAAACATGTCAGTGTCTGCCAAGCGCACCTATTCAAAACAGCCATCGGCTGGAGGGGAGAGTGAGCCAGAGTGAGTGTGAAGAGCTGACTTCCGAGCTGAGCCTGGGCTGTATAGCAGTGAGGGGAGTTATGCACTGTGGGGATGCCTTTTATGCCAGCAAGGCTATTATTGGCTTTAGGACATTTCTGCTTGATGCTGTAACTTCTTGAAATTTATAATTTAATTAAGGCTATGCAAATTGATAAAATAACCTGTTAAATATCAAACAGTTTAATCTTGATAGTAATAGAAGCCCTTTTTTGGTGGATACACAGAAGTTGGAGGGACAGGAGACCTCATGTGGACAGCAGGCCTCAGCACCACTACTTTGGAACTGACCTTTAGGTGGTGCTTTTCTGTTTGGATTTCAGAAGACCTTGGAAAGGTGACTGAATCTCAAATATGAGTAAAACAAGGAAGTCTTCTCACCATGGTACACGTTGGGGTAAAGAAAAATGTGGGGGTAAAAAATGTTCTGAGTGTTTGTCATTGTACTATCCTAGGTTTTTATCTACATTGTCACTCATAACATGACCAAATTAAGAGAAATGGAATATTCTCAATATTGAGAAACAAAAGCTTTTAATAGCACAATTTTATATTCACCCTCAATATACCTAAATACCTGGCACTGATTTCCAGAAAAGTTCCCCCAAATAGCCTCTTTGCAATGAAGGGACATTCTTTCAAGTTGTCAGGCCATGGGGTAAGGAGAAATCTCAGTGCTTTTTTCTCTGTCTTTGATATGTACAATTGAAGGTATTTCTTATTGCAAACTAATATTCCATCCATCATGTGGCATTAAAGCATTTTCACATTAGGCTTAGTGATAAAGGATCACACTTCACAGCCTTAGGCATTTCAGAGGAAAAAAAAAAAAACCTTAAAATGTTGAGCATTGTAGAAATTGTCTGAATATTCAGAATGCTGGATTTTAAGAGTTCAGGTTTATTTTCTCTTAGCATGGAAATGACTTTGGGGCATCTTTTCAGGATGCCATATGTGGAAGTACCCATTCAGGAAGGCATGGAGTGGAGACATTTTCTTCAAAAAGCGCATGACAAGGATGACATCTTATCTTGGTGCTTGACACAGAATATGTGCTTCTTCGAGGGTTGTTGAGTGGCTTAACGATCTTTTTTCTTGGCTTACCTCTGCCTAAAGAGGGCTTCCCAGGTGGTGCCTCTTTCCAGGATCATGTCCCAGATTCAACCATAGGCCTTGTTCTATGGGACTGACAGGGTCTAGTGTCCATCCAGGAATGACTGAATCAGAAAGAGTAAGAAGGCAACTGTGGCCTGGATGGCCCCTCACTTGTGATTTTATACTCCGGATTGTAAGACAGCTTGGCTAGAACCATAATGTGATGGACTCCTCTTACTATTCAAAAGCAAGAATTGTCAAATCATAGCACACATTTTTTAAAGTTAGCGTCAGTTATCCCAATTCCCTCATCCCATGAATGGGGAACTGAAGCCTAGAGAGGGCCTGCAGTTTATCCAGATGACCAGAGAGAACACGAGATGTAGGTCCTCCATCATGATGTATTCTAGCACAAGTTATTTGGCTTCCCTGGCCTGTCAGTGGGAACCGTAAACGGTCCCCACCTTCGCAGGACTGCTGTGTGTCTTGTGTCTCTGCTGGGCATCTTCCCTTTGCCCCACCAGGTCCCTTTTCCACCCTTCTCCACCCTGTGCTCTGTCCAGGGAGGTGGTTTCCTGGGGATTATGTCAAGGGGCTCCCAAGACCCCTGTTGGGATGACAGGTGGAGAGCCCCAAGGAGAGTTGTGGGGAGGGTAGGCTGCTTCCTTTACCAGCTGCCTCCTTGCCGGTCACCGTGGACTGGCTCAGTCTCTTGGTAGAGGTTTGGTAGAGGTCACCGCTCTTCCCAAGAGGGCCTTGTCCTCGTGCTAAGTGATCTCTCCAGGTTCATGTCACCACTCCCTCTTCCCGTGTTTTTAGGTCTGAGGTGACAGTGGCTCAGCTGCTGCAAGCTCTGCGCTCTTGTCCTGCCTCTGTTGCTCTCCCTGTGCCCACATCCTTGTCCCTGTGTGGCCCGTTTCCTGGGCTCTGACTGATACTGGACCCTTGGACAGAGCCTGCACATGACTGAATCTGCTCCCAGCAGTAGGCATGGAAATGGCAGGGAGCTTGCGGGGGAGGTGAAGGCACTGGTCTTTTCCAGTCACGTGGTGAATTCCAGCAGAGTTTGGGGGAAATACCCCTTCCCTCGTGCTCAGCAGCTCTTCCCTGTCTATTGTTTTTTTTTTTTTTTAATTTTATTTTATTTTTAAACTTTACATAATTGTATTAGTTTTGCCAAATATTGTGCATCGACTCTTTGTGGCCAGAGTGAAGCAAATGCTCAGACTGATTCCATCCTGTATCTGGTGCTCTGTGGATTGTTTAAACTCACAAGACAGTTTAGGAAATCATTGCAAATGTAGTGGAGGGGTATTATTGTAATGACATCAATGTCACTTTACATCACCACATGCACAGAGACCCAGAAAACAAGAACTGAACAAGGAATTAGGCACCTCTGGTTCTTATGTACAATGTGACACAGTAGAGTCACCTTGAGTAGGCTCCTCAACCTGGCAGGAGGAAGAATATTCTTGAAAACTGAATGAGTCAGTAATGGAACATTTCAATAATAGCGAGCTCAGTGCGTTCTGAGGATCTTTAAATTTTCCCAGTTATTTTGGTTGAAAATGTAAAAGAGAACCACAAAACATACCAATGACTTACTTTATAAAGTGAGTTGCCACATTCTAATATAAAATAGGCACTAAATGTGTTCCTAATAATAAATAACACATTTTTATTGGGTAGCAGTAGACCCTTCAAGACCTTTTTGGTAAACAAATACATTTGTTTATTTAATTGAAGTGTAGTGGCTGTACAAGATTATGTAAGTTACATGTATACAATATAGTGATTAATAATTTTCAAAGGTTATGGTCCATTTATAGTTATTGTAAAATATTGGCTATGTTTCCTGTGTTGAAAAATATATCTTTGTAGCTTATTTTATACCTAATAGCTGGTACCCCTTACTCACCTGCCTCCATCTAACCCCTGCCCCTTCTGTCTTCCACTGATAACTCGTATTTTGTTCTCTATATCACTGAGTCTACTTCTTTATTCTTACATTTACAATTTGTTGTATTTTTTAGATTTCACAAATAAGTAATGTCATATACTATTTTTCTTTATTTGTCTGTCTTATTCCACTTAGCATAATGTCTTCCAGGTCCATCCATGTGTCTGCAAATGGCAAAATTTCATTTTTTTTTATGGCTGAGAAAGTATTCCATTTTGTGTGTGTGTGTGTACGTATGTATGTGTGTGTGTGTGTGTGTAGATATATATATATATATATATATCTATCTCACATCTTCTTTATCCATTCATCTGTTGATGGATACTCAGGTTGCTTCCCTATCTTGGCAGTTGTAAATAATGCTGCTATGAACATCGGGGTGCATGTATCTTTTAGCATTTGTGTTTTTGTTTTTTTTAAACATGTACCCAGAAGTGGAATTGCTGGGTCATAGATACTTCTATTTTTAGTTTGATGTGAGACTGCCACACTCTTCCTCAGTGGCTGCACCAATTTGCATTCCTACCAACAGTGTATCAGAGTTCCCTCTTCACTCTATCCTCTATAACATTTGTTGTTTGCCTTCTATTTTGATGGTAACCATTTTGACAAGTGTGAGGTTAAGATATCAGGAAGAAATAGAAAATCTGAACAGAGCAATTATTAGAAATGAAATTGAATTAGTAACTTAAAAACTCTCAACAAAAAAAAGTCCACATAAACAAATTTAGAAAACAATCATATAAGGAAAGGGAAGTTTGCTGTATCCAACAACTTTAATCATTTTGTTTTTGACTTGTCCTGTTTGATATAGTCTGCTGATGTCTTTTTTTTCCTAATATTATCACATGAAAGGATGATATTCTCACTGTTCATTGCAGATGAGTCAAAACCCCTTAGAAATTAGCAGCTTATGAGGATTTAATAAATGAAAGTAATGATCACAAGAAACTATCTGGAGTTCATTATATGTACTTTAGTAACAGCATTCTCTCTGTTTAGTAGCGTTTAGACTGTAGTCATGGGAATGCTATAAACTTGTTGCATCTGGAAGTCAGCAAGGCATTGTGATAGGCCTTGCTTGATGTTCTGGTGTATGAGGTGAAGATGTGCGAGCTGGCCAAATGCTGAACCAAGAACCAGAGCTCTAATGTAGCTTTTGTCTCATTACTAAATTGTGGGGATTCCTGTTGGAGGACTCTAGAGGCATACTGCTTCTACCCTTGCCCCACTTATTTACTTTAAATTTTTAACTTTTATTTTGAAATAATTATAGATTCAAAAGAAATTTCAAGGTTATGCACAGGGAGCAGTGCCTTGATGACCAAAAAGTGCTGAAGGGTGGAGCTCCTCATTACCTCAAAGATGGCAGACCACTAGGATTCATAAGTATTGTTGAGGAAATCTGCAAGGGAGAAGAACCTAGCATAAATGTGGAACGATCCAGGCATAAGAATGGTTGAACGGCCAACCTGAAACATCAAAGGGAAGAAGCAGAAGATTTGTTGATCTAGCAACAAAGAAAATGATAAGGTGACCCTTACCCATGTTTCTTCTCTTGTTCCCCATAGATTCCCACCCCACAACCCCTGCTCAGTTCTTGTCTAGCAAAAACCCTTCCTCCAACCTGTACCTCTTCTCATAAAGCTCCGCTGCATTTCAGTCTCCATCCTCTTCCTCCAGAAGACTAATTCTCTTCTGGACTCATCCGATTTCCTTACCAGGAGCAGGAGTTCATCATGAAGGTAAAATTGGCTTTTCAACAGAATTTTTAAAAAATGAAGAAAGCAAAAAAGCCAACAGTAGTAGTAGGTCAAATGAGAAAATATGGAACACATCAAAATCAGTGGGAGTGTAAGGAAGAGACCTACCATTGGATCAATGAGAGCTCTTGGATCAATGAGAGCTCCACTGATCCAAGCAGTGCCCTGTGTCTACTAAGGATGCAGTGGAGGAATCGTGAACTCCAGCGATAGCGATGATAATGATAAAATCAAGTTATTAAAAAGACATGTATGTGAATTTTCTGATGGTAGAGAAGACAGGAAGGGAAATGGCATGTGTTTGAGAAGGGAGGAGAGGAGGCACTGGAGGGTTGGGAGACAGACAGGAAGGTCCACAGTTAGCCAGACATTAGGAATAAAGACTGGTTCAGAACTAAGCTGCAAAGGTTTGTTTCCTTCCTTAACAATGTATCTCAGGGTCATAGAGTAAAAGGACTTGGTATTTCTTGGAGGGTGTGTGGGGTGGAAGTGGGGTGAATGGGGAGAGTTGGAATCTGTGTGGGGTGGCAATGACACACTTTCAACAAAAAGGCAACAATTACAACAGAATTGCCTTCAGGCCACCTACCTCCAGTGATATATGTTGTAACCCACCGTAGGCTATAAGCAACTGACCCTCAGCAGGACCAAAAACTCACTCTACTCAAAGTCACCAATAAAATAATGGTGTTTGGAAACCACAAGTTCTACATTAATTAGCACACTTTCTTGTTAGCAGTGACCTGAAAAGGGTGGGGCAATGCAACTGGTCTACCCTCCAAACCACAGGCAATAAAGGGGAGCATTGTTTACAGATAATTTAAATACAAGAATAAAATCGACTAAAAGCTGGTCTTCATATTATCACCTCCATACTTCTGTGTGTCTAAGCAAATTAGTGATTAAGTATTCTCCTGGAACAAAATCTTTGTGTGTGTATGAGTGGGTGTGTGGGTGGTTGCCTGGATGGCGGACGGTAGAGTGATTTTTGACATCAGATGTAGAGACTTGTTATTCAGTCGCTCAGTCATGTTCAACTCTTTGTGACCCCATGGACTGAGGCATGCCAGTCTTCTCTGTATATCACCATCCCCCGGAGCTTTCTCAAACTCATGTCCATTGAGGCAGTAAGATCATCCAACCATCTCATCCTTTGTTGTCCCCTTCTTTTGCCTTCAGTCTTTCCCAGCATCATGGTCTTTTCTAATGAGTCAGTTCTTTGCCTCAGGTGGCCAAAGTATTGGAGTTTCAGCTTCAGCATCAATCCTTCCAATGAATATTCAGGACTAATTTCCTTTAAGATGGACTGGTTGGATCTCTTTGCTGTCCAAGGGACTCTCAAGAGTCTTCTCCAACACCACAGTTAAAAGCATCAATTTTTCAGTGTTCAGCCTTCTTTATGGTCCAACTTTCATATCCATACACGACTACTGGAAAAAATATAGCTTTGACTAGACAGACCTTTTTTGGCAAAGTAATGTCTCTGCTTTTTAATATGCTGTCTAGGTTGGTCATAGTTTTTATTCCAAGGAGCAAGTGTCTTAATTTCATGGCTGCAGTCACCATCTGCAGTGATTTTGGAGCCCAAGAAAATAAAGTCTGTCACCGTTTCCATTGTTTCCATGCCTATTTGCCATGAGGTGTTGGGACCAGATGCCATGATCTTAGTTTTCTGAATGTTGAGTTTTAAGCCAGCTTTTACACTCCCTCTTTTACCTTAATCAAGAGGCTCTTCAGTTCTGCTTCAATAACTGCCATAAGGGTGGTGTCATCTGCAGATCTGAGGTTATTAGTATTTTTCCTGGCAATTTTGATTCCAGCTTGTGCCTCATCCAGGTTGGCATTCCTCATGATGTACTCTGCAATAAGTTAAATAAGCAGGGTGACAATATACAGCCTTAACATACTCCTTTCCCAATTTGGAACCAGTCTGTTGTTCCATGTCTGGTTCTTGCTGTTGCTTCCTGACCTGCATATGGATTTCTCAGGAGGCAGGTAAGGTGGTCTGGTATTCCCATTTTTTAAGAATTTTCCATAGTTGTGATCCACACAGTGAGAGGATTTTGCGTAGTCAATGAAGCAGAAGTAGATGTTTTTCTGGAATTCTTTTGCTTTTTCTATGATCCAATGGACGTTGACAATTTGATCTCTTGTTCTCTGCCCTTTCTAAATCCAGCTTGAACATCTGGAAGTTCTCAGTTCATGGACTATTGAAGCCTGGCTTGGAGAATTTTGAGCATTACTTTGTTGGCATGTGAAATGGATGTAATTGTACAGTAGTTTGAACATTCTTTGGCATTGCCTTTCTTTGGGATTGGAATGAAAACTGACTTTTTCCAGTCCTGTGGCCACTGCTGAGTTTTCCATATTTGCTGGCATATTGAGTGCAGCACTTTCACAGCATCATCTTTTAGGATTTGAAATAGCGCAACCAGAATTCCATCACCTCCACTAGCTTTGTTCATTGTGGTGCTTCCTAAGGCCCATTTGACTTCCCACTCCAAGATATCTGGCTCTAGGTGAATGGTCACACCATTGTGGTTATCTGGGTCATGAAGATCTTTTTTGTATAGCTCTTCTGTATATTCTTGCTTCCTCTTCTTAATCTCTTCTGCTTCTGTTAGGTCCATACCGTTTCTGTCCATTATTGTGCCCATCTTTGGGTGAAATAATCCCTTTGTATCTTTAATTTTCTTGAAGAGATCTCTAGTCTTTTCTATTCTATTGGAATTGAAGGTGCTCAGTTGTGTCTGACTCTTTGCTACCCCATGGACTGTAGCCCACCAGGGTCCTCTGGCCATGGCATTTTCCAGGCAAGAATACTGGAATGGGTTGTCATTTCCTTCTCCAGGGGATCTTCCTGACCCAGGGATCAAACCTGGGTCTCCTGTATTGCAGGCTGACTCTTTACACTCTGAGCCAGCTGAGATTCCCTTCCCATTCTATTGTTTTCCTCTATTTTTTTTACTGATCACTGAAGAAGGCTTTCTTATCCCTCCTTGCTATTCTTTGGAACTCTGCATTCAGATGGGTATATCTTTCCTTTTCTACTTTGCTTTTCGTTTCTCTTCTATTCTCAGCTATTTATAAGGCCTCCTCAGGCAACCATTTTGCCTTTTTGCATTTCTGTTTCTTGGAGACGGTAAACGATCACTGCCTCCTGTACAATGTTATGAACCTTCATCCATAGTTCTTCAGGGACTCTCTATATCAGATCTAATCCCTTGAATCTGTCAGTTCCACTGTATAATCATAAGGTATTTGATTTAGGTCATATCTGAATGGCCTTTAATACTGTCCGTGGGGTTCTTAAGGCAAGAATACTGAAGTATTTTGCCATTCCCTTCTCCAGGGAAGAAGGGATGCTTTTGAAGCATTGATGCTTTTGAACTGTGGTGTTGGAGAAGACTCTTGAGAGTCCCTTGGACTACAAGGAGATCCAACCAAGTTATCCTAAAGGAAATCAGTCCTTAATGTTCCCTGGAAGGACTGATGTTGAAGCTGAGAGTCCAATACTTTGGCCACCTGATGTGAAGAATGCTGGGAAAGATTGAAGGCGAGAGGAGAAGGGGATGACAGAGGATGAGATGGTTGGATGGCATCACCAACTCAATGGACAGGAGTTTGAGTAAAGTCCGAGAGTTGATGACGGACAAGGAACCCTGGCGTGCTGCAGTCCATGGGGTTGCAAAGAGTCAGACATGATTGAGGGACTGAACTTAACTCCCCTTCTTTCTACCCCTCCCCAATCTGATTCCCCTTCTCACAAGCAATCATTCTAATATATTTGATGCATATACTTTTCTTTTCATGAGTGTTACTAAAATGTGTATTATTGTTTGTGGGCATTTGTTTCTAATTTCTGTATCTATTGCTAATATTACACATGTTGTTTCTTGATGTGTCACTGAGCACTGTTTTTAAGATTCATCCATGTTCCTATGAGTATGTCTAGTCTGTTGTTCCCTTTAAATGGTATGTCAGATACATTATTTCTTCTTTGTAAATTTTAGAAAGATATTTGGACTATTAATACTTAAACCTACCCCCCTGGTCCTTCAAAGTTTCTTTTACTTTGAAGAGATAGTAAATAATATGTCTAATTTTGGTTTCCACATATTCTGTGTTAATGTATAGATATGATTGATTTTTAAAACTGAACTTTTCATTTTGAGATAATTACATGATATCATGACAAGGAAATTGACATTGATGCAATCCATCTACCTTATTTAGATTTCAGCAGTTTTATACCTGCTCATTTGTGTGTGTGTGTGTGTGTATGTGTGTGTGTGTATGAAGGTTTATCACATGTGGAGATTCCGTGAGGACCACCACAGTAAAGACGTATAAGAGTTTCATCAACAAGGAAGATTCTCTCTTGTTGCCCTTCAGTAGCCATGCCTTCATCCCTTCCACCATGTACACAACTCCTAGCAACTATTACTCTCTACCTGGATAATTTTGTCATTTCAAGAATGTTATGCAAATAGAATCATTTAGTATGTAACCTTTTGGGATTAGCTTTTTTAAACTCAGTATAATTCTCTGGGAAGTCATTTAGATTGTCGCATGTATGAATCATTTATTCCTTTTTATTCCTAAATCCAGTATTTCATGGTGTGGATAAGATGCACCACAATTTGCTTAATTATTCTACTTGTTGAAGGGCATCTGGGCTGCTTTAAATTTTTGACTATTAAGAATATAGCTGCTGTAACCATTCACATGTGAACATGAGATTTAATATCTTTGGCATAGACAGCCAAGAGTGTAATTGCTGAGTAGTATGGTCGTTGCATGTTTAGTTTTAGAAGAAAATGCCACACTATCCCCAGTACGGCTGTATTATTTCACATTCCCACCAGGAGTGTGCAAGTAATCCAGTTTCTCTACATCCTTGCTAGTATTTGGTTTCATCACTATTTTTTATTTTAGCTGTTCTTGTAGGTGTGCAGGAATATCTTATTGTGGTCTAATGTGCGTTTTTCTGATGCTAAACATCTTACTATGTGTATTTTTGTCATCAGTATATTCTCAACCCTCTCTTTTTTTGACAGGTGCTTGATAATGGTGTAGAGCCAGGATATTTACAATATGTGTATGAAGGTTGAACATGTTGCAGGACTGAAAGATGTGTTTGATAACAGAATCTAAATGCAATAAGCATTTCAATAGGCTATACTCTGGACCACTAGAATGACAGTTTTAATCAAACGAGAAGAGGTCCATTGGGGAAAAATGGCGTGTACCTATCTTGGTGTCCCAAATACAATATCTTGTGACTAGGACAAGGGATGTTTGGTTTAACAGTAATATAAAAAGTCAACCTAGAGATTTCAATTGACAGTAAATACAGTTGGAGCTTAGGGTGTAAAAAGTCTGCCAAAACGTTTCTGGTACTTTTGACTAAGTTCCATGGAAATGTAGTATCTAAGGCAAGAGGTGGCCTTCTCCTTCTATCCTGTATTGATTGAGATTATGCTCTGAGAACTGTTTCCAGTTAGGGACCATATGCTTGAAGAGAAATAGGGCAATTTAAAAAAAATAGCTTTATTTATTTTTGACTGTGCTGGGTCTTCTTTGGTGCTTGGGTTTTTCTCTAGTTTTGGCAAGCAGAGGCTGCTCTCTAGTTGCAGTGTGTGGGCTTCTCACCGTGGCGGTTTCTCTTATTGCAGAGCGTGGACCCTAGGGCATTGGAGCTTCAGTAGTTGCGGCATGTGGGATCAGTAGTTGCAGCTCCTGGGTTCTAGAGCACAGGTTTAGTAGTTGTGGTGCATGGGTTTCATTGCTTGATGGCATGTGGGATCTTCCCGGACCAGGGGCAAACCTGTGTCTCCTGTGTTGGCAGTTGAATTATTTGCTACTGAGCCACCAGGGAAGCTCAAGGGCAAATTAACTAGTAGCTAGAGCAAAGAAACCAAGGTTATGATGGAACTTGAAACTGTGTTATAGGACAAATGATAAAGGAACTGTGTCAGGCAGGGTCCTGATGGCAAACAGATTATACACTCAAACCAGTTAATACACATCAATGATGAAGGAATGGGGATGTATAGGGAAACCATAAGAAATAGTGATGAAAACTGGGACTGGAAACAGGAGGGCAATCACTCTGAACCCTAAGCTGGACAGAAAAAAGGAAGAGATAGTTACTGGAACCTGGAAAGAACTGTCGGAAAAATAAATGCAATGATCTAGGAAAAAGAATAAAACAAGAGCTGGGCATACACACTGAGGAAACCAGAAGGGAAAGAGACACGTGTACCCCAATGTTCATCGCAGCACTGTTTATGATAGCCAGGACATGGAAGCAACCTAGATGTCCATCAGCAGATGAATGGATAAGAAAGCTATGGTACATATACACAATGGAGTATTACTCAGCCATTAAAAAGAACACATTTGAATCAGTTCTAATGAGGTGGATGAAACTGGAGCCTATTATACAGAGTGAAGTAAGCCAGAAAGAAAAACACCAATACAGTATACTAACACATATATATGGAATTTAGAAAGATGGTAACAATAACCCTGTGTACGAGACAGCAAAAGAGACACTGATGTATAGAACAGTCTTATGGACTCTGTGGGAGAGGGAGAGGGTGGGAAGATTTGGGAGAATGGCATTGAAACATGTAAAATATCATGTATGAAATGAGTTGCCAGTTCAGGTTCGATGCACGATACTGGATGCTAGGGGCTAGTGCACTGGGACGACCCAGAGGGATGGTATGGGGAGGGAGGAGGGAGGAGGGTTCATGATGGGGAACACATGTATACCTGTGGCGGACTCATTATGATATTTGGCATAACTAATACAATTTTGTAAAGTTTAAAAATAAAATAAAATTAAAAACAACAACAACAACAACAAAAAAAAACAAGAGCACACAAAAAGACTTTCAAAGAAGGAGCCAGGGGAATAAGTACTCTGACTTCATTCTCATGATCAAAAAGAAACAGAGGTCAGAGGACAAAAGAGAATGTGATACAGTCCTTGGTTCACATGGGTCAGAGCTCAGGGTAGAGTGGAAAAGAGTGGAAAATGAATCTGGTGATACAGACATAGGATATACTAACATTGAACTCAGAGAAGCCAACATCTCAGGAGCAGTCACAGTATGTTTCTTCAGCTCTCTGACGTGTGGTCATGTGGAAATGAATTGGGCTTGGCCTTGCTGAGTGTCATACGTCTGATTAGTAGTATCACAGTGAGAAATTTGCGGGAAAGTCACATAAACTCCATCAGGCAGTTGATCCGGAGGAGTTCACCCTAGAAAGCTATTTACAAAGTGTTCCATTGTCATTTAAGGATGTTTTGCTTTTTCCTGTGGGCATGGCTGTCTCACTATCGCTCTTTATATCAAAATGTCCAACACTTGCAACTATATTTCCCCTGGCAAAAAAGCAGAAAGCTTTGGTTTTATAAGCTTGATAGCACTTAAAAAAGAAAACAGTTGCAAAATGTAGAAATCTGAACAGTGGCAATGATGTGGGAGTGGCCTGACCACTAATTCTCAATAGGTCAGGACTCTGTCTTGTTTACTGAGTCATCATCAGAACTTAAAATGGAGCCTGACACACAGTAGGCAATCAGGAGAAAAAGATGTAGTGACTCATGTTACATATGGTTGTAGTCCCACCTCTGGCTATAACTAAATATTGTATCTTTGGGTAGTTGTATAAATGCCTTTGAAGATGATTATTTAATTCTTTGAGTCTAGATTTAATCATTAAAAGGTTGAATTTCAGCTCCTACTATGCAGCATGTTGATCTGGGATCAGAAATATCCAAGACAGTCAAGATAATGGAATGACTTTCTTCAGCTGAGGTTTCAGTAGAACACAGAGGCTGATCTTTACCCAAAAAAAGAGTAGACAGGAGATACACTTCAGTTCAGTTCGGTCATTCAGTCCTGTCCGACTCTTTGTGACCCCATGGACTGCAGCACGCCAAGCTTCCCTGTCCATCACCAAATCCCGGAGCTTGCTCAAACTCATGTCCAAAGAGTTGGTGAGGCCATCCAACCATCTCATCCTCTGTCATCCCCTTCTCCTCCTACCTTTAATCTAATCAAGGTCTTTTCCAATGAGTCAGTTCTTCGCATCAGGTGGCCAAATTATTGGAGCTTTAGCTTCGGCATCAGTCCTTCCAATGGATATTCAGGACTGCTTTCCTTTAGGATGGACTGGTTGGATCTCCTTGCAGTCCAAGGGACTCCTCAAGAGTCTTCTCCAGCACCACAGTTCAAAAGCATCAATTCTTTGGCATGCAGCTTTCTTTGTAGTCCAACTCTCACATCCGTACTTGACTACTGGAAAAATCATAGCTTTGACTAGACTGACCTTTGTCAGCAAAGCAATGTCTCTGCTTTTTAATATGCTATCTAGGTTGGTCATATCTTGTCTTCCAAGCAGCAAGCATCTTTTAGTCTTTTAATTTCATGACCGTAGTCACCATCTGCAGTGATTTTGGAGCCCCCCAAAATAAAGTCCTTCCCTGTTTTCATTGTTTCCCCATCTATTTGTCATAAGAGTGAGTGAATGAGTTAAATCGCTCAGTCGTGTCCGACTCTTTGCGACCCCGTGGACTGTAGCCCCCCAGGCTCCTCCATCCATGGGATTCTCCAGGCAAGAATACTGGAGTGGGTTGCCATTTCCTTCTCCAGGGGATCTTCCTGACCCAGGGATTGGACCCAGGTCTCCCGCATTGCAGGCAGATGCTTTACCGTCTGAACTGAAGGGTTTAGAGGCCGTCAAATGGACATGACCTATAAAGGCAATTTTGATGGTTTTACATAGAAATGACCTCTAATGGAAGAGAACACAAATGGGAACTATTTGAGATACATTTCTATGTAAAATGTAGTTTGCACATAATTCAGCATTTTAAATGAGCACTCTGCAACTGAGATCAAATATCAATCATCTCATGAGGTTTTCTACTATGTACCAACATCAGATCTACATAGGAACAAGTGTTACTCCTGCTTTTCTCTTCTATATCAAATGTCCTGAAGCCTTTGTGTCTCTGTGGAGCGTGGCTGAGTTTCTGAAGGCACATTCCAGTATACACATCATCGATGGGGTAGAGAAGGACCCGGTCAGTCACATTGTACAGTACATTTGTCATAAAGTGATGGGTAAAAACAGTAGATATACTTACTTTACTTAAATAATTATTTTTTGTATTAAAACAGCATAATATTTAAAGGACCCTGAATAATTATGTTATTAATATTTGAATAAACTATAAAGCAGTGCACATTTAAGCTAAGAATAATTTCTTTGGATTGAAATGCCTCACTAACAGTGAATGCCACTAATACTAATATTGTCTAACATTTTAAAATAATTATGTCTATGTATCCAGCATTTGCTTAGCACTTGTTAAATATCAAGCACCTCACATGCATAATGTCATTTAACTCTCACAACTAATTAATGAGCCTAATATTTTTGTTATCACCATCCTTAGGGAATGAGAAATGAAGGCCACATAAAAAGTGATGTAGTGGGGATTCAAATTCAGGCAGTCTAACGTAAAGAGTATGAACTCTTATCGACTTATTTTAATGTTATCATCTCTTGACGTTTCATCAGACTGATAAGGGCAAATATGCATATTTGCTGTATAGAAACTCAAAGATGTTATGATGGCATACTTAGTTTTACAGGCTGCCTTCTGGAATTTCCCCTTTGGTGGCACTGATGCCTAAACGTACTTGAGTTCCTGCATTTCAGATATTGCTTAGAAAATTATGTACACATTTGGAAAATGTCTTCGTGGAATTCAGCAGCTGGGGTAATTGAGAACAATCACCACGAACCAATGGATATGACCTTAGACAACTTCAGCACCACATCTCAGATCTGTCAGCTCACAGTGTGGCACCTGCGTGAATGTGCCGCCTGCTCTCTAATCTATGACGTCCTGCACGGAGCTTCATTCATCACAGGGGTTGTCTGCCTTCCTGTCTGTGTGACTTCACACACAGGACTTATCTCCTCCTAACTGTTGCTCTAAAGAAGGGATTTTTTTTTCTTTGTTTAAAAAATCTCATAGTTTTCCTACACATTTTGAAATTTTGGAGTTTTGGAAGACCCACTTTCAGTGAGGCCTTTGTTCTGTTTCATATTACTTTGGTTTTGCTTTTCACAGTCCTTATAATCAGCTAGCTGAAGGATAACAAAGTAGTGAGTTCAGTGCACTCTTAACATTTGAAGGACTAGCATTAAGTCAAATTTTTCTTAATTTATAGTAATAATTGTAGTAGTAGATTTTCATGATCTATTTTTTATAACCTGTGATAAAATTTTAGGGGCCAAATGTATTCAGTTCAGTTCAGTTCAATCTCTCAGTCTTGTCCAACTCTTTGGGACCCCATGGACTGCAGCATGCCAGGTTTCCCTGTCCATCACCAACTCCTGGAGCTTGCTCAAACTCATGTCCATAGAGTTGGTGATGTGATGCAACCATCTCATCCTCTGTTGTCCCCTTCTCTTCCTGCCTTCAATCTTTCCCAGCATCAGGGTCTTTTCCAGTGAGTCAGTTCTTTGTATCAGGTGGCCAAAGGATTGGAGTTTCAGCTTCAGCATCAGTCCCTCTAATGAATATTCAGAACTGATTTCCTTTAGAATTGACTGGCTTGATCTCCTTGCAGTCCAAGGGACTCTCAAGAGTTTTCTCCAACACCACAGTTGAAAAGCATTAATTCTTCGGTGCTCAGCTTTCTTTATGGTCCAACTCACATTCATCCATGACTACTGGAAAAGAAGGGAATGGCAACCCACTCCAGTATTCTTGCTGGGAAAATCCAATGGACTGAGGAGCTGGTTGGATTATGGTCCATGGGGTCACAAAGAGCTGGACACGACTGAAGTGACTTAGCATGACATGGCTGGAAAAACCATGGGTTTGACTAGACGGACCTTTGTCGGCAAAGTAATATCTCTGCTTTTTAATATGCTGTCTAGGTTTCTCATAGCTTTTCTTCCAAGGAGCAAGCATCTTTTAATTTCATAGCTGCAGTCACCATCTGCATTGATTTTGGAGCCAAAGAAAATAAAGTCTGTCACTGTTTCCATTGTTTTCCCATCTATTTGCCATGAAGTGATGGGACCAAATGCCATGATCTAAGTTCTTTGAATGTTGAACTTTAAGCCAGCTTTTTCACTCTGCTCTTTCACTTTCATCAAGAGGCTCTTTAGTTCCTCTTGCCGGCATATTGATTGCAGCAGTTTAACAGCAACATCCTTTAAGATTTGAAATAGCTCAGCTGGAATTCCATCACCTCCACTAGCTTTGTTTGTAGTGATGCTTCCTAAGGCCCACTTGACTTTGGACTCCAGGATGCCTGGTTCTAGGTGAGTGATCACACCATCATGGTTATCCGGGTCATGAAGTTTTTTTTTTTTTTTGTATAGTTCTGTGTATTCTTGCCTCCTCTTCTTAATCTCTTCTGCTTCTGTTAGGTCCATACTTTTTCTGTCCTTTTTTGTGCCTGTCTTTGTATGAAATGTTCCCTTAGTATTTCTAATTTTCTTGAAGAAATCTCTAGCCTTTCCCATTCTATTGTTTTCCTTTACTTCTTTGCATTGATCACTGAGGAAGGGTTTCTTATCTTTCCTTGCTATTCTTTGGAACTCTGCATACAGATGGGTATATCTTTCCTTTTATCCTTTGCCTTTCACTTTTTTTTTCTTTTCTCAGCTATTTTTAAGGCTTCCTCAGACAACCATTTTCTCTTTTTTCATTTGTTTTTCTTGGGGATTGTCTTGATCACTTGTCAGTTATTCTGACATTGTACAGGTCTTGATCCTGTACAATGTCACAAACTTTTGTCCATAGTTCTTCAGGTACTCTATCAGATCTAATCCCTTGAATCTATCTGTCACTTCCTCTGTATAATCGTAAGGGATTTCATTTAGGTCATACTTGAATGGTGTGTATTACCTCTGCATAAATTTAATAAGTTAATAAATAAATTTAATAGAAAACACAAGACAGACCAAATTCGATACAGTAGGCTAGCTATCTAGTCTTTGGATCTCAGACCTATACAGAGGAAAGGGTACTGAGAAATCATAGAACATTTCTTCTCCTTTTAGGTTCTTTGGTCTTGCAATATTCCTTAGTAAGTAAAAGTATTCTTTTGAATAGTATATTATATATAGTATAGTACAGTACATACTATGTCAAGTTTTCAAGCCTGCACACCTTGGGATTTCCTCGATGACTCAGTGGGTGAAGAATCCACCTGCAATGCAGCAGGTGTGGGTTTGATTCTTGGGCTGGGAAGTTTCCCCTGGAGAAGGCAATGGTTACCTACTCCAGTATTATTGCCTGGCACATCCCACGGACAGAGGAGCCTGGTAGGCTATAGTCCATGGGGTTGGAAAGAGTCAGGTACAGCTGAGTGACTTAACATGCCTGCACACAAGCATCTGGGGTCATGGCTTTGGGCAAATAATTTCACCTCTATGAGACTTTGTGTTCTTTTCTGTAAAATGGGGCTACTACATCTTATCATCCCCTATCCCCAACCCTGAGAATTCAATGAGAAAATGCCTGTCAGTCTCTTAGATTAATGCCTGACAGTTGGTGTGCCAGGGATAGCTAGAAGGTTCTTTATCTGCATGTCGGTTTTGCAGAGAAGAATGAAAGTTGTTTGGGGTGCAATTACAAATTACAGTAAGCAAGGGCTCCTTCAGGAAGTTGTAACTGAGAGATCAGGGGCACTTTCAGAGTAGCTCTATGAGTGCTAGAGATTTAAAGACCCCCAAATGAGTTGTGATTTGAGAGGGCAGCCACCTCTCCATAGTCAACTTTTCTGACATAATAAAAATTTACAGACCAGCCCGAGTTACCCATCCACAAAACCAAAAGGGCAGGAAGAAATGGCCATGAAAATAGTCATTCCTTCTCCAGGGTAGGAAAACCTAAACTGTAGTTGATGGATTTCTCGAGGCTCAGTGTGAACAAGTATGAGAGTAAAAAATTACTCCAGTGGTACATAGTCTTGAAGGGCCTCTCTTTTGAAAGTTTTACCTCTAGGAGCCCCACCAGGTCCTCCCAGTGAAGACTGGAGAAAAATCTCCTGCTTTGGGCAGGAAAGGCGAGAAGTAGTTATTCTGAAATATTCCCAGAGCATTCCATTCTTAATAAGGTCTTCTTGAAAGAGGTGATTTTACCTGAATCTAATGTACTCGAGTATTGTGAGAGCACAATTGACCTGGGGGGTGGAAAATGTACTTCTCCAGCCTTTTCTGGTCTCTGCTAGAGAATGTGGGATGGAGAAACATTTGTAAAGGTCACAGTCTGCTGCTGCTGCTGCTAAGTCGCTTCAGTCGTGTTCAACTCTGTGTGGCCCCCATAGACAGCAGCCCACCAGGCTCCCCCATCCCTGGGATTCTCCAGGCAAGACTACTGGAGTGGGTTGCCATTTCCTTCTCCAATGCATGAAAATGAAAAGTGAAAGTGAAGTCACTCAGTCATGTCTGACTCTTAGCGACCCCGTGGACTGTAGCCTACCAGGCTCCTCTGTCCATGGGATTTTCCAAGCAAGAGGTCACAGTCTAGGGGTAGGCTTATTTAAAGACTGAGACCTAATCATAGAAGTATAGAATGCTTGCTTCCCTCCTCCTCACCAGAAGTCTTTGTGCCACAGTTCTTTTGACCCCATATATTATGTCCAGCTTTCACGAAAAAAAAAAAAAAAAAAGACAAGGCATACAAAAGGGAAATTAACAAAACAGTTTGCAGGGATAGAGCAAACATAAGAACCAGACTCATGATGGCAATGCTGGAATTATTACACTAGGAATTTAAAACTATGATTAATATGCTAAGAGCTCTAGTGGAAAAGTAGACAACATGCAAGAAAAGATGGGTAATGTAATTGGGGAGATAGAAATTCTAAGAAAGAATAAAGAAATGCTAGAAATTAGAAACACTGTAATGTAAATGAAGAATGCCTTTGATGGGCTCCTTAGTAACCTGGACATGCCTTGAGGAAAGAATCAGTGAGCTTGAAAGTATATCAACAGCAAGTGTTTCCAAAGAGAAGAAAGAATGCAAAACACTAAATGGAATATTTAAGATTGTGGGGCAACTACAAAAGGTATACCTTACAAATAATGGGAATGCCAGAAGTTGGTGAAAGAGAGAAAAGAACAGAAGAAATACTTGAAGCAATAATGAGAATTTCTATAAATTAATGTCAGACACACCAAATCAGAGATACAAAAAGCTCAAAGAACTCTAAAAGAATCTTAAAAGAGAGTGTGTATGTATATGTACAGTGCATTCAATTTGCTGTACACCTGAAACTAACAGGATTATAAATCAACTCTACTTCAATTAAAAAAAAAAAAAACAGAAGATACATGCTTTAAAACAAATGAAGAAACAAAAGCTATACTGCTGCTGCTTAAGTTGCTTCAGTCGTGTCCGACTCTGTGCGACCCCATAGACGGCAGCCCACCAAGCTCCACCGTCCCTGGGATTCTCAAGGCAAGAACACTGGAGTGGGTTGCCATTTCCTTCTCCAATGCGTGAAAGTGAAAAGTGAAAGGGAAGTCGCTCAGTCGTGTCCGACTCTTAGCGACCCCATGGATTGCAGCCCACCAGGCTCCTCCGTCCATGGTGTTTTCCATGCAAGAGGACTGGAGTGGGGTGGCATTGCCTTCTCCAAAAGCTATACTAGCCATATCAAATTAAAGCTGCACAAAATCAAAGATAAAGAAAAAGTTTTGAAAGAAGCTAAAGACAAAAACAGCTTACCTGTAGAGGAGCAAAGTTAAGAATTACATTTCATTTTTCCTCAGAAGCCATAGAAATAAGAGAGTGAAGTGAAATATTTAGTGTTGATCGCAAAAAAACCCACTAGTCTAGGCTCTTCTAGCCATTGAAATTACCCTTCAAACAGGATGGAAAAAGACTTAGATAAATAAAAATTGAAAGGATTTGCTCTTAAGACCTATCTTGCAAGAAATGTTGAAAGAAGTTCTTCAGAGAGAAGGAAAATGATATAAGTCAGAAACTTGTACCCACATGAAGATAGGAAGAGCATTAGAAAAAGGAATAAGTGAAGGTGAAATAACTTTTATTTGTATTAGTCTTAGTTGATCTAAGGCTTCCCTGATGGCTCAGCTGGTAAAGAATCTAGCAATTTGGGAGACCTGGGTTCGATCCCTGGGTTGGGAAGATCCCCTGGAGAAGGGAATTGCTACTCACTCCAGTATTCTGGCCTGGAGAATTCCATGGACTGTATGATGAATGGGGTTGCAAAGAGTCGGACATGACAGCGATTTTCATGATAGTTGATCTAACAGGTAAGAGTTTGTTTAAAATAATAGTTCAGTTCAGTTCAGAAGTTTAAAATAATAGCTCAATTCAGTTGTTCAGTCGTATCTGACTCTTTGTGACCCCATGAACTGCGGCACACCAGGCCTCCCTGTCCATCACCAACTCCCGGAGTTTACCCAAACTCATGTCCATTGAGTCGGTGATGCCATCCAACCATCTCATCCTCTGTCATCCCCTTATCCTCCTGCCCTCAATCTTTCCCAGCATCAGGATCTTTTCCAATGAGTCAGCTCTTCTCATCAGGTGGCCAAAGTATTGGAGTTTCAGCTTCAACATCAGTCCTTCCAATGAACACTCAGGACTGATCTCCTTTAGGATGGACTGGTTGGATCTCCTTGCAGTCCAAGGGACTCTCAAGAGTCTTCTCCAACACCACAGTTCAAAAGCATCAATTCTTCAGTTTTCTTTATAGTCCAACTCTCACATCCATACATGACTACTGGAAAAACCATAGGCTTGACTAGATGGACCTTCGTTGGCAAAGTAATATCTCTGCTTTTTAATAAGCTATCTAGGTTGGTCATAACTTTCCTTCCAAGGAGTAATCGTCTTTTAATTTCATGGCTGCAATCACCATCTGCAGTGATTTTGGAGCCCAAAAAATCAAGTCAGCCACTGTTTCCACTGTTTCCCCATATTTGCCATGAAGTGATGGGACCGGATGACACGATCCTAGTTTTCTGAACGTTGAGCTTTAAGCCAACGTTTTCACTCTCCTCTTTCACTTTCTTCAGGAGGCTCTTTAGTTCTTCTTCACTTTCTGCCATAAGGGTGGTGTCATCTGCGTATCTGAGGTTATCAATATTTCTCCTGGCAATCTTGTTTACAGCCTGTACTTCATCCACCCCAGTGTTTCTCAGGATGTACTCTGCATATAAGTTAAACAAGCAGGGTGACAATATACAGCCTTGACGAACTCCTTTTCCTATTTGGAACCAGTCTGTTGTTCCATGTCCAGTTCTAACTGTTGCTTCCTGACCTGCATACAGGTTTCTCAAGAAGCAGGTCAGGTGGTCTGGTATTCCCATCTCTTGAAGAATTTTCCACAGCTAATTGTGGTCCACACCGTCAAAGGCTTTGGCACAGTCAGTAAAGTAGAAATAGATGTTTTTCTGGAACTCTTGCTTTTTCGATGATCCAGCGGATGTTGGCAGTTTGATCTCTGGTTCCTCTGCCTGTTTTAAAACCAGCTTGAAAATAATAGTAGCAGCAGTAAATTCAATGGTTGTAGGTTATGAGTAAGTGAAATAATTGACAGCTATGTTACAAGGGATAGGAAGTATGAATTAGGAACAGTTCGTTTAAGCTCTACTCATGAAGAAGTACAGAGTTATTTGAAAATGGGTTTGCATTGGGTTTGTGAGTGTGGATTGCAAAGTCTAGGACGACCACTGAAAAAGTTAATAAAAAAGTGTAATTGATAGGTTAAACAGCATCACATAAAATGTTCAACTAAAACCACAGAAAGAATAAATACAGAAGACAAAAACAGAAACAAAGAACAAGTTCGGTGAATAGAAAATCATAATAAATACAGTAGACATTAACTAAGTCAATAACCACTTGTCTAACGACACCAATTAAAAGACAGACTGTCAGAGTGGATCAAAAAACAAGACCCAATTATATGTTGTCAACCAGAAATCCACTTGAAATATGGAAACACATATAGATTAAAATGAAAGCGCTGAAGAAACATATACCATGCTAACACTAGTTAAAAGAAAATTAGAGTAGTTATATTAATTTCAGACGAAGCTGACTTCAGGACAAGGGTAATTATCAGGGATAAAGAGGGGTATTATGTAATGATAGCAGAGTCAATTATCCAAGACGACATAATAGTTCCCAATAGATAAATCTGTAGAAACAGAAAGCAGATGAATAGTTGCCTTTGAGGTCTCCTTTTGGGGTTGTGAGATGCCTTGGAACTAGGTAGTAGTTGGACGTTGGGAATGTGCTTAATTATATTGAATTGTATACTTTAAAAAGGTTAGCATTTCATTTTATTTTACCTCAATAATAAAAAAATAAAGATGTAACAAAATTATATATTTTCTAAATAGTATTTGTGAATTATTACTAAAACAATAACTGCCTGGTGGTTATTGTTCTCGCTTAGCCCTTCTGGTGTCCAAGGTACACAATAACTGGTTGATCATAGGATATTTCTTCCCTCAAGCACTGGTTTTGCCTCAGAATCTTTCTTAGTACATACTCCAGAAAGTCACTATCAAAAAAATAAAAACCAAATTCTGACTCTGAGCCAGGATGACCTTTCCTGTCTCAATCCCAGTTAATCTGCTAGCTAATACTTGACATTCCACCATCTAGGCTTCACTCTTTTTGGTCTTTGACCTTTGTAAATATTCCACTGGAGATGTGTTATGGGTTGGGTGTCCAGAAATAAAACTCTGTGACAAAGATCTGGGTGCAAGTGGTCTAATGGAAATGGCCTGAAAGGGAAAAGAAGCAGGATTGGACAGAGGGAGAAGCTAACCTATGATGTGCTTGCAATGGAGGCTGCAGCTGAGGCCACAGAGTGCTCTGGAGCTGGGATGATACTTCCTTGAAGGTACCCTCTAATGAGGCAGAGACCTGGTATCCTGCCTGAAACAGTCACTGGAGGCACTGTGTTGCCTCTTGGCAAGAATTGTGACCTTGAACTTGGGTAGGTAATTCACACGGATGGACTGTGCTGAGCTGGCAGTTGGGGAAATAAATGTATTGGTTCTGAAAGGAAGATCTGGGTGGCAAGCTATCACAGAGATGCATTATAGCTACCAGCCAGATTTCTACATTAGTGTGAATGAATTTAACCTTATTATGGAGTCAGGGAAAGCAAGTGGGCATGCCAAGGGCCCTGGAGTGAGCTGGAGGGTTACAGAAAGAGACTAAGGAGGTGGAAGAGAAGATGAGCATTTCTCTGACACTTGGTAGCAATGTTCTCCAAATGTGTTTTTAACTCTTTTTTCCCCATGAAAACTAGCTGTACTGCTTTGAGATTGATCATGAGCTTGAACTTTGAGATTGTTATCTGTAGGAGAATCTGAATCTAATGTTTTATTTGTGGGCTTCACTTGCCTGTCAGCTTCAAAAGTTTGCCCCTCTGGAAAAACGTCATCCCAAGAGTCAAGAAGGTAAATTACCCGTTTTGGCAGCCAATCTATAGCTAACTCGTGCACTGGTAAAACAAGTGCCTCCAAGCAGGCAGTGTGTACTTAAAGGAGGAGAGACCAGGAATTGGATAGTTTTCCCCTGCAACCTAATTTAACTTTCTGTTGCAGTTAATGTGATTGTATAACAAACTCAGTGGTGTAAAACAACCATTTATTATGTTCACAGTGTCTGTGGTTCGGGTATGCAGACAGGGCCCAGTGGGTACAGCTTGTCTCTGCTGTGTGATGTTTGGAGCTCCGCTCAGCTGGAAAGTTCCAACAGATCAAGACTGGAACCGTCTAAAAGCTTGCTCCCTCTCATGTCTGGCAATTGATGCTGTGCGTAGGTTTAGACCTTTGTAGGACTTGTTGCCGGAACACCTACATGTGCTCTCTTCATGTAGCCCAGAAACTATTCATAACATTGTGGCTGGTTTCCAAAGGTGCAAATCCAAAGAGAGAAAGCCAAGTAGAAGCTTCTTACATGTTATATCTAGTGCCAAAGTTCTGGCCTCACTTCTGCCATGTGGGAACTTGGGCAGTCACCAGCTCCTGTTCTGATACAAGGGGACGGAGTACAGACCCCACCTCAGTGGGAGGAATGTCATTCCCATTGTAAAATGTGGATGAAATAAATATATTGGTGTGGCTCTGCTGTATTTAAAATAGATAACCAACAAGGCCCTAGCATATAGCACAGGAACTCTGCTCAATGCTATATGGCAGCCTGGATAGGAGGGGAGTTTGGGTCAGAATGGATACATGGATATATGTATGGCTGAGTCCCTTCCCTGTTCACCTGAAACTATTACAGTGTTGTTAACTGGCCATACCCCAATACAAAATAAAAAGTTTAACAAAGAAGTTAGTCCTCATAATAAAAAGTTTACCTTAAAAAAACATATATTGATGTGGCCATCTTTGGAAAACAGTCTGTCACTCTCCCTTTTTCCTATAGACTCATTCTCTCAGTTTCAATAGAGGAAGACACCTGGTCAATACCCACTGTGAGAGAAATGTGGTTTGAGATTGGAGCTCCTGGGATGATAGGGGGATAACACACTTATTTGTGTAACCTAGAACCTTATTCTGGTGACTCTCATATATCTTTTCATTTTTTAAAGCTGCTCTGGAAATGAAAATCCTAGATTCTACTAGAAAAATTATTTCCCTTTCATATTTATTTTGACTTTGAAAATTGCTGATCTTGTGATCACACAGAAAGCTGCGACAATCACCAGGTGGATGACTGTGTAAAGCGCCTTCACCGCACTATTGGTTATGAATTCCAGATGGCCTGTGTACAGCACTTTTCTATTTGGACAGGCTACCTAACACGTGTCTCTTGCAAGTGCCCCACTGAAGACATTCATTAAGTAATAGTCAATAGAGTACATTCATTTTTGAGGTTAATTCTGTTAAATTCAGCTTTTGGAAAAAAATTTAACTTCTGAAGGTAAGAGTGTCTGTGTTGTGTAATTGGACAGTACAGACTATGAAAACCAAGGCGATGTTATTTATACCTTCCTTGGCAGAAAAACTAGAGCTAACGTAAGTATTTACTTGTAATTATCTTGCTTCAGGCACATTGTATCCATCAATCCTTTCATCTTTCATAAGATTATATTCTGTTCTTTTTTAAAAAAATTGATCTTTAATTGTCCTGTATTCAATATATTGAATCTTGAAAGTGATATTCTATCCATTTAGAATGAAGTCATGGTATCAGTCATGATGATGGCATAGTTTCCTTGATGCATTTCAGCAAACCTGTGGAATCATATCAGTAACACTAGCACTTACTGGAAACCTACTCTAGTTGAGGTATTATGCTAAGTACTTCACATTATCTCACTTAATCTTCACAACAAGCCTGCTGCTGCTGCTGCTGCTGCTAAGTCGCTTCAGTCGTGTCCGACTCTGTGCGACCCCATAGACAACAGCCCACTAGGGTCCCCCGTCCCTGGGATTCTCCAGGCAAGAACACTGGAGTGGGTTGCCATTTCCTTCTCCAATGCATGAAAGTGAAAAGTGAAAGTGAAGTCGCTCAGTCGTGTCCGACTCTTAGTGATCCCATGCACCGCAGCCCACCAGGCTCCTCTGTCCATGGGATTCTCCAGGCAAGAGTACTGGAGTGGGGTGCCATTGCCTTCTCCGACAACAACCCTGAGTTCTGCACTATTACTCTTTGTAAGAATACTGAGGTTGAGAAAAGGGAAGTAACTTGTCCTGGTGAAGCTGTTTCAACTCAGGTTGAATCCAGAGCTTTCCTTTTTTACCAGTGTACAATAGAATGAATAAAAAAAAATTTGGTTTTGAACTTTTTTCACGGCCAAAGAGATTCTGTTAGTTATGTGAAAAGCTCTTGTGCGTGTGTGTGGCAGAGAGGGGGGTGAGGGGGAATGGCACTGCCATGTCATCTTGATGCATATCTTAATTATAAGAGGCATGAGTCTATCATGGCTTTTATTTGGACGTGTTTGTTAGCCTTCTGCAGTTGTTTCAAGGAAATTGCATTAATTGGAAAAAAAATCTAAGGGCTTTTGTAAAGAAGTTCTAGTTTCCCCCCACCCCATGAGCAAGACAAGGAATAATATTGTTCTCAAAACAGTCATTACATGAAAACTTGTAATTGTGCATCTTATCAGATGCACTTCTGGAGCAGCTGACTCATCAGTTGACAATAATGTTGAGTTTTTCCACACAACCAAGGCACAGGGCTGCTTGGCATTGGTGGAGTGCTGGGATGGCCGTGCAGGTTGTATCACATTCCCTGAGAAACACCTCTCTCAGAATTTCTTCCAGATGTACAGTGGCTGACAAGGTTGTGTGGAAGGAATCTGAAGTAGAGAGCTGGGCATTTGGAAGAGCAAAGGGTGTAAATGGAAGGCAGAGCACAAGAACGGCTTTTGAAAAACAGCTGTGAGAGACAGAAAAGAAGTCAAGAAAAATGGATACCTTAGCAGAGAGACTGTGTTCTTCCAACTGTTGGAGGCTGAAAGGAGTGTAGAGACGCATGTAGAGAGGCGTGTAGGCCAAGAAAGAAGGTTATGGACTGTTCTGTCCTTTAATATTCAGTAAGTCATGCTGGGCTGGGTTAGAGAAGCTATTTAGTAATGACCCAGTGGGCCAGAGAGGAGAATGATGGCTGGGTATCCGTGTGTGTGTAGAATGGGCAGGACTCTGCTGATGGAGGGCAGAGGAGCCAGGTCTTTCTAGGGTACTTTTCATTTTACTCAGTATCTCTAAAGCCTAGTGGTGACACTATAGACTAGAAGTAGGAAACAAAAATATGATTTGAAGAAATAACTGATTAATAAAACTCATTTGCCTCATAGGATTCTACTTCCTTGTCACAGCTGTTGTTATTGCTGTTTTCAGTGGCCAAGTTGTCTTCAGCTCTTTGTGACCCATGGACTGCAGCAGGCCAGGCTCGCCTGTCCCTTACTATCTCCTGGAATTTGCTCAAATTCATGTCCATTGAATTGGTTATGTCATCCAACTATCTCATCCTCTGTTACCCTCTTCTCCTGCCCTCAATCTTTCCCAGCATCTGGGTGTTTTCCAATGAGTCAGCTCTTGCATCAGGTAGCCAAAGTATTGGAGCTTCAGTTTCAGCATCAGTCCTTCCAATGAATATTCAGGACTGATTTCCTTTATGATTGACTGATTTGATTTCCTTGCAGTCCAAAAGACTCTCAACAGTCTTCTCCAGCACCACAATTCTAAAGCATCCATTATTTGGTGCTCAGCCTTCTTTATGGTCCAACTCTCACATCCATACATGACTACTGGGAAAACTAAAACTTTGACTACACAGACCTTTGTCAACAAAGTGATGTCTCTGCTTTTTAATATGCTGTCCAGGCTGGTCATAGTTTTTTTTTCTCAGGAGCAAGTGTCTTTGAATTTCATGGCTGCAGTCACAATCAGCAGTGATTTTGGAGCCCAAGAAAATAAAATGTCACTGTTTTCACTTTTTCCCCTTCAATTTGCCATGAAGTGATGGGACTGGATGCCATGATCTTAGTTTTTTGAATGCTGATTTTTAAGCCAGCTTTTTCACTTTCCTCTTTCACTCTCATCAAGAGGCTTTATAGTTCTTCACTTTCTACCATTAGAGTGGTATCATCTGCATATCTGAGGTTGTTGATATTTCTCCTGGCAATCTTGATTCCAGCTTGTGATTCACAGAAGTTCTTGAGGATCAGTGGGGATGACTATATCTATATTCCCATCACCCAGCTCAGTATTTCCATCTTCTGAGTTCACCACCATTTGCTAAAAATATGTATGTATATTGTATGTAGTTAAAACGTTGATTAGATACTTTGCACATTACTTTTGCAACCTAACATTATGCCATAATTATTTTTCCATGCTGGTAAAGTCTCCATAAATATTGCTTTAAAAAATATTTCCTTAAATAGATAAATTATTTAACTGTTTTTCTGTTGGTGAGCAAAGAAGATACTTGTCTAAGTCAATCACTAATAAATATTTTTAGAATTCAGAAGTGGTACATACTAGTGAGAGGTTAAAGAATAGAGTGGTCAGTCAAACTTCATTTAATAAAAGCATTTTTCATGGTTCTTAGAAAACCTGCAGATTATTTTCTTAACGATTGTCGTACAGTTGTATATTTACTGCCATCACTGGAGTATGGATGTATTATGTTACCATTTTTTAAAATGATCATTATATTTTAAATATGGTTGGTGGAATACTGTTTTCAAAAGACACTGCCTGGAGCTTTGTTTTGGATATTTTCAGAACAGTTTGGGACTTTACCACTATTTTGTGGAACTCAATTAAAATTCTCAATCTTCACCATCTTTCTAAATTCCATATATATGCGTTAGTATATTGTATTGGTGTTTTTCTTTCTGGCTTACTTCACTCTGTATAACCCTGTATACGAGACAGCAAAAGAGACACAGATGTATAGAACAGTCTTTTGGACTCTGTGGGAGAGGGAGGGGGGGATGATTTGGGAGAATGGCATTGAAACATGTATAATATCATATAAGAAACAAATCACCGGACTGGGTTTGATGCAGGATACAGGAAGCTTGAGGCTGGTGCACTGGGATGACCCAGAGGGATGGTATGGGGAGGGAGGTGGGAGGGGGGATTCAGGATTGGGAACACGTGTACACCCGTGGCGGACTGATGTTGATGTATGGCAAAACCAATACAATATTGTAAAGTAAAAAAAAAAAATTCTCAATCTTTTTCATGACAGAGTGATTGGGGTTGAGGAAGAGGCCCTAAGACTGAGATTCTGAACTCTACAAGCTTATACAAATAAGAAAACGCAAAGAAGGGTCTCCAGGTTTTAGGTACCTAAAATGGTTAGGGGGCTTAGCAAAAGCAGACTATTTCAAGTGTTTTCCATTTTAAAGCAGATGCCTTGTATTCACTAGAGTCATTTAGGACGTTTAAAGTATTCGCCTAGCTGACAAAGCGAGAGCATGACTGACTGATGTGAGAACATCTAATCAGCTCAGTTAGAAATGATGTTTTCTTCAGTGTTGATTGAACTGACTTCATATTCCAATATCAAGTGGTCAGAGACAGCAATATATTTTAGATGTAAACAATAGTTTTTGTTTACTGAGTACTCAATATACATCAAGCATGATTCTAGGCACTTTGTATCCATTAAGCTTATTTAATTGCCACAGTAGCCTTATGAGGTGGGCACAATTATCATTCTCATTTTAGAGAAAATGAGACACACTGAGCATAAGTAATCTGTTAAAGGTCACACAGCTAGTGGAGGACAGGCATTGGAATTTAGACAGTAGGAATCAGGAGTTTTGTTCTTAGAAACCACTTTCTACCATCTGGATGAAAAATAGAGGTAGTGACGAGAAGGAGGAAGAAGGTAAGGAGGAGGAAGGTGAGGAGGAGGAGATGAATTTTTGTCATGAACCTTTTTTTTTTTAATTTTATTTTATTTTTAAACTTTACAATATTGTATTAGCTCCGCCAAACATCGAAATGAATCTGCCACAGGTACACCCGTGCCCCCCATCCTGAACCCCTCTCCCTCCCCCCTCCCCACACCCTCCCCCTGGGTTATCCCAGTGCACCAGCCCCAAGTATCCAGTATCGTGCATCGAACCTGGACTGGCGACTCGTTTCATACATGATATTATATATGTTTCAATGCCATTCTCCCAAATCTCCCCACCCTCTCCCTCTCCCGCAGAGTCCATAAGACTGTTCTATACATCAGTGTCTCTTTTGCTGTCTCGTACACAGGGTTATTGTTACCATCTTTCTAAATTCCATATATATGCGTTAGTATACTGTCATGAACCTTTTTATCATTAACTGTTACTGTTAAGTACTTATCTTTTCCAGACACAATACTCAAAGATTTACCTATATTTATTTTTCTTGTGTAATATAAACTCTGTGAGACAGATAAATATTTTCACTTTAGAGGTGAGAAATCTGAGTTAATTGACCTTTCTAGTTGACACAGATAAGATGTGGGTGAAGTGGGATTTAGTCCAAGTGCATAGGTGGAGGTCTACTTGCTCCAGAGCTCGTGCTGCCTTAAGTAAGGTGACCTTTTCTCTGAAACACCGCCCAGAGCTGAAGCTTTAATCTAAACTTATGTGCTTCTCATAAACTCTTATAAAAATTATAATAATTATATTGGCACTCAATCACGCTCTATTTGTACTGAGGACATAGATTTGCATGTAGGAACCGAATGCACTAAATAGTTGTCTGTCAAATAGAAAATCTTAGATCTTGAAGTTAAAAGGTCAAATTCTGTCTCTGAAGATTTAATGTGAAGATGGAGACTGAAATGTGTACTAAGTGCCTTGGAATCATCACTTATTCTATTTCTATAATGCACTTAGAATCCTAGATTGCCAGAGCTGGAAAAATATTAGAGGTCATCCTGTTTAGTTTTCTCACTTTATGAATTAAAAATCAAACAACTAAGCAAACCTATAATGACTTCAGAGCTTAAGTGCTTCTTTTAAGATTCTTCTATTTTTCTTGTAAAATTCTTATTTTGAAAAATAAATTTACTCTAGATGGAGCCCAGTTAAGCAAAATATATTTGTTCATATGATAAAATGAGATTCTGAATGCCAACTTCCAGTTCCACCAAGATAGAGTAGTCCTGTTCCTCCTGGTCTTGCCCCTTACAACTAAAAATCCCTGACATAACACAATGAACAAGCATAGGAAGAATCTGAAAGGTGGAAGAAAGAAGGCAGGTTGCAAGGGGATATGGGGACTTAAGGAATAACATGGTGGTGAGTACCCTGGATTTCTTTATTGTCTCCTGCATTTCTTGGAGAGAGTGGTACAGAGAACCCTAATCCAGAACAGACAATAGACACAATTTAAAAAAAAAGCTCCATGAAAATCCCATTTGCCTAGTGAAAGCACTGTAAAAACAGTGGCCTAACACAGTGGAAAACTTGGACAATACCCGTCTTAGTCTAGTCAATCACTAGTGGAAAAACCTGCCCCCTGTGGTTTCAATGAAGCTGAGTAGGGAGCTGATATTCTCCTCAACTGCCCTCTCCCCTGAAGTGGGCGGAGAATTCCCATTCCTCTACTGTGCACTGTCAGCTGGGACAAACAGGATGCTGAGCCTTCATTTCTCACACAGCAGATATAGATGGCCTTGCTTTGATTCCTCCGCAGAGTAGTGTCAGCAGTACTTATCAAGGAGCTCATTTTCTGTACCCCACCCAGCAGAGGCAGTTGGAGCTCTGATTCTCCTGCCAGAGCAACATTAGTAGGGTTTAGTAGCTAGCTGAGCCTCCAGCCTCACCAGCATTAGAAAGACTTAATGAGGCAGTCTGAAGTGGAACCAGTTAACACTAGGCTTCATCCCCACTGGTGTCAGTAAGGCTCAGTGGGAGATACCTGGCATCAGCGAGACTGAACAAGGTGAGGCAAGTCAGGGCTAGTCAACTCTCCACTTTTCAGCCACTTCTTATGTCATTTTAGCCCAGTTAGAAACTGAATCTCCACACCCAGCATTAATGGGGTTGAATGATGTGGTAGGAGGTGAGACTGATTGTTATTCTGTTTCCTTCTCTCAACCTTCTGTGGCATCAATGGGGATCAGTGAAAGCTGAGCTTCAGTTTCTACCCTGAAGTCAACAAAACTATGTGACTCATCTTTTGTCAGGATCCCTGGGTTGGGAAGATCCTGTGGAGAGGGGAAAGGCTACCCACTCCAGTATTCTGGCCTAGAGAATTCCATGGACTGTATAGTCCATGGGGTCTCAAAGAGTCAGACATGCCTGAGCAACTTTCACCTACATTTACTTAAACTTACATCACCACTAAAAAGCAATGAGATTGTGTAAATTTGCTCTACACTTTCTCTTGAGAAGGTGTCAGATCTGTTGAAAGGGAAACTGAACTTACATCTAAAAAGCGATCAGAAACATGGAAATAATAAAGATCAAAAACAATGAAATTGCAAGCAGGAGGCAATAGAGACAACTAATAAATCAATAATAATCATTTGAAAAAGTCCATAAAATGATAAACCTATAGCAAGACTGACAAAATTAAAAAGAGGCAATACACATCACCAATATCAAGGATGAAATAGAGGATATCACTACAGATCTTGGAGCCATTAGAAAATAATAAGGGAATACTATGAAAACTGTACACAGATAAATGCAAAGACTTATAAGAAATGGATCACATCCTCAAAAATCAAAGATTATTAAAACTCAACCAACATGAAACAGATATCATGAGTAGTGCTATGGCCCCTAAAGAAAATGAATTTATTATTGTTGTTCAGTTGCTAAGTCATGTCCTACTCTTTGTGGCCCCCATGGACTGCATGCAGCACACCAGGTTTCTCTGTCCTTCACCATCTCCTGGAGTTTGCTCAAACTAATGTCCATTGAGTCGGTGATGCCATCCAACCATCTCTTCTTCTATTTATTATTAAATAGAATTTATTGAGACCTCCAAAAAAGAAATCTCCAGGCCCAGATGGTCTCACTGGAAAATTCTACTGTAGCATTGAAAGTTCTTACCAGAGCAATAAGGAAAAAGAAGGGAAAGAAGGAAGGAAGGAAGGAACTAGATAAAGGCGTTAAGATGGAAATATGGAAAAAAGTCTGACCTTATGTGCAGATCATATGATTGTCCTCCTACAGAATCCCAAGTTATATACACAAAAATTGCTGGAGTTAATTAATGAATTCCAAAAGGTCACTGGATACACACAAAATATCAACACATACAAAGTACACATATTTCCACATACCAACAATGAACATGTAGAAAAAAATTAAAAACACACGATTTATCAGAGGTCCAAAGAAATCAAAGTATGTAGTTTAACTGAATGAAACTTGTAGAGGATCTGGCACTGAAAATTAAAAAATGATGATAAAAGAAATCAAAGACCTACATAAAACTTATATGGAAAGGCATAGACCTCAGAATAACTTAAACAGTCTTGACAAGGATAAACCTGGAGGCATTACTCTAGTCAATATAAAGGCTGACTTCATAGCTACAATGATAAAGACAGTGTGGTGTTAGCTGAAAGATAGGCACAAAGATGGATATAACAAAATGGAGAACCTCTAAATAGAAAAATGCCCTCAAATTATTTTTGACAAACATACAAAAGCAATTCTGTGGAGATAGGAGAGTCTTTTCCACACATGGTGCTAGGGTAATGTGCCATCCATATGCCAAAAAAGGAAAGAAAAAAAAATCAACCCAACCTCACACTTTATTAAAAACTAACTCAGAATGAATAATGGACTTAAATGATAAATACAAAATTCAGAACTATAAAATTTTTAGAAAATGGAAGGGATGATATTCGGAACTTTACACAAAGAGATCTTAGATGTAACAACACAAGCATGGTCCATAAATGAAAAAAAGTTATAATCTAGACTTCATCAAAATTAGAACTTTGGCTGTACATATGTGTGTGTGTATGTGTGTATATATATATATATATATATCTCACTCATGTGACTTTAACAAGACAAGCTAGAGACTGAGAGATATTTGCAAATATATTAGACAAATGATTATTATCTAGAAAATAATGAAATCTCAAAACTCAGTAGTAAAAAGCAAATAATCTCACTTCTGGTTCTGCCCCAGCACTTAAGGAGCTTAGAAATCACCCCTTCATCTTGACAAATGAAAAGATGAACAAACTGAAAAATCAACAACTCTTAAATCCATCAGAGAGTGAAGTCACAGGGCAAATTGCAGCATCCAAAGCTGTAAAGACAAACTGGAAGATACAGGCAATCATATAGTACAGAAGCAGCAACCTCTGCAGGAACAGTACAGAGGTAGGAAAACCTGAACTGCAACTAAATTGTTGGAAGACTCAGTGTAGACAAGTTTGAGAGTTAAAAATTCCAGGGGGAGCACCTCAGCTTTTGTCAGTTTTACCTCCAGGAGCTCTACCAGGTTTTCACAGTAAATGTCAGAGAAAAATCCAGAACATTCTGTTCTCCTTAACAACACTGCCCTCAAAAGAAACTATTTACCAGAAACTAATCTAGTAGAATTTTATCAGAGACTAACCTATCCGTGGGAAGGGAAATAAATACCTAATTCTAGTCAGCTCTAGCCTTTCATGTGGGGGACAGGAAATGCTCAATGCCAGCCCTCTTTAGCCACCATGGCCCATTTAAGGGGTAAGGGAAACTGAGATGCACTGTGAAGTTCACAGCCCAGAGGCCTAGGCTCACCAAGACTTAGAGACCGAATTATAGGACTGTGGAACCCATTCCCTCCCCCAACACCTTTTCACCACATTCTAAAGCCTTTTTACTGACCTTTCTACCCAGTACATTCTGCCTGCCTTTCAACCAAAAATCACAAGGCACCTTAAAAGGCAAAAACAAAGTTTGAAGAGACTTAAAAAGCATCAGGACCAGAATCAGATATGGCTGTAATGTTGAAATTACCAGACCAGGAATTAAAAAAAAGTACGTGGTTCAATGGAAAAAGACAACATTTAAGAACAGATGGATAACATAAGCAGACAGATGGAAATTCTGAAAAGAATAAAAAATGCTAGAGGTGAAAAATACTTTAACAGAGATAAAGAATGATTTTGATGGCCTCATTAATAGATGGGACATGGCCAAGGAAAGAATATCTGTGCTTAAGGATATGACAGTAAACATTTCTAAAACTGAAAAGCAAAGAGAAAACAAACAAACAAATAAAACAGACTATTCAAGATCTGTGAGACAACTACAAAAGAGGCAAAAATGCATAATAGGAAGATCAGAAGAAGAAACAGAAGAGGTGTTTGAAGCGTGCTGTAAGACTGAATTTTTATGATCTATACACATTCATATATTGAAATCCAAATCCACAATCATGCTGTTAGGAGGTAGGGACTGTGGTATACTGTTAGTAGCTCTTCCACCCTTCCCTAAAAGGTCGTACAGCTTTTGCTAAGGTCACAGTACATTGGGGGGGAAAATCGAGCCTTTCAGGGTCCACTGTACACAGTCTCTGAGCTGACGTTGATTTCAGGAGGTCCAAATCATCACCCAGGGTAGCCAGCCACAGAAGGGGTTTTGGAGGTCAACTGATCAATGGAGTTTTAGCAGGCGTTATCTCACAGCAGGTCCAGTGGGTCCTTGAACCTACTCTGTGGTTCTTTTCTAGCTCCAAAATGGCATAATTGGAATAGACATACTTAACATTTGGCAGAATCCCCACATTGTTCCCTGACCTAGTGCAGTGAGGACTATTATGAAATGAAAGGCCAAGTGAAAGCAATTACAATGGCTCTATCTAGGAAAATGCTAAATCAAAAGCAATGCTGCATCCCTGGAGGGATTGCAGGGATTAGTGCCATCATTAAGCACTTGAAAGATGGAGGGATAGTGATTCTCACCACATCCCAATTCGACTCTCCTACTTGGCCTGTGCAGAAGACATACAGATCTTGCTGAATGACAGTGGATTGTCATAAGCTTAACTAGGGGATGACTCTAACTGTAGCTGCTGTACCAGAGGTTGCCTCATTGCTTGAGCAAATTAACACATCCCCTGATACATAGTATGCAGCTACTGATCTGGCAAATGCTTTTTCTCCAATCCTTGTCCTAAGGCCCACCAGAACTTTATATGACATTAGGGAATTTCAAATTTAAACAACAGTGAAACACCACTACACATCTATTAGAATGGCCAAAATCCCAGACACTGACAATGCCAAGTGCTGGTAAGGATGTGGAATAACCTCTTATTCTTTGCTGGGAGTGCAAAATGGTACAGACACATTGGAAGACAGTTTGGTTGTTTCTTACAAAACTAAGCATATTCTTACCACATGATCCAGCAATCACACTCCTTGGTAATTAACCAAAGGAGCTGAAAACTTAGGTCTACACTTAAACTTACACATGGACGTTTACAGCAACTTTATTCATAATTTCCAAAACTTGAAAGCAACTGAGATTCTTCGGTAGGTGATTAGATAAACTGTGATGCATCCAGATAACGAAGTATTCAGTTCAGTTCAATCACTCAGTCATGTCCGACTCTTCGTGGCCCCATGGACTGCAGCATGCTTGGCTTCCCTGTCCATCACCAACTCCCGGAGCTTGCTCAAACTCATGTCCATTGAGTCAGTGATGCCGTCCAACCATCTCATCCTCTGTCATCCCCGTTTTCTCCAGCCTTCAATCTTTCCCAGCATCAGGGTCTTTTCCAATGAGTCAGCTCTTTGCATCAGGTAGCCAAATTATTGCAGTTTCAGTTTCAACATCAATCTTTCCAATGAACACCCAGGACTGATATCCTTTAGGATGGACTGGTTGGATGTCCTTGCAGTCCAAGGGACTCTCAAGAGTCTTCTCCAACACCACAATTCAAAAGCATCAATTCTTCAGTGCTTGGCTTTCTTTATAGTCCAACTCTCACATCCATACATGATTACTGAAAAAACCAAAGCTTTGACTAGATGGACCTTTGTTGGCAAAGTAGTGTCTCTGCTTTTTAATATGCTGTCTAGGTTGGTCATAGCTTTTCTTCCAAGGAGCAAGCATCTTTTATATGGCTGCAGTCACCATCTGCAGTGATTTTGAAGCCCAAGAAAATAAAGTCTGTCACCGTTTCCATTGTTTCCCCATCTACTTGCCATAAAGTTATGGGACCAGATGCCATGATCTTAGTTTTCTGAATGTTGAGTGTTAAGCGAAACTTTTTACTCTCCTCTTTCACTTTCACTTTGGGGTTTCAGGACGGGGAACACGTGTACACCCGTGGCGGATTCATGTTGATGTATGGTAAAACCAATACAATATTGTAAAGTAATTAGCCTCCAATTTAAATAAATAAATTTAAATTAAAAAAAAGAGTCTCTTTAATTCTTCTTCACTTTCTGCCATAAGGGTGGTGTCATCTGCGTATCTGAGGTTATTGATAACCTCAGATAATATGCAATATTATCCAGTGGTAAAAAGAAATGAACTATTAGGTTATGAAGAAACATGAATGAAACTTGAATGTACATTAGTGAAAGAACTCAATCTGGCAAGGTTATGGACTATGTAATTTCAACTTCATGACATTCTGGAAATGGCAAAGCTATGGAGACTGTAAAAAGATCAGTGTTTGCCAGGGATTGGGTGAGGGGGATGAATAATCAGAGCACAGAGAAATTTTAAGGCAGTGAAACTATTCTACATGATACTACAATGGTGGATACAAGTCATTATGCGCTTGTTCAAACCCATAAAATGCATAAAACAAGAGTGAACTCTAAACTATGACTTTAGTGATAATGATGTGTCAGTATGGGTTCATTGAGTTTAGTAAGTGTGCCATCGTGGTGGCAGATGCTGATAGTGGGGAAAGTAATGTGTGTACAGGGTGTATTTTGCTCTGAACCTTAAACTTCTCTAAAAAATAAAGTACATTAAATTAAAGAAGCACAAACAATCTAATTAGATAATAGGCAAAATGCACAAACAGATGTTCCACCAAACAGGATATACTAATAACATGTAAGCATGTGAAAAATGCACAGCTTTAGCCATTAGGAAAATAAAAATTAAAAACCACAATGAGATTTAAGAATGGTTGAAATAAAAAAAAATGTGACAACAAATATTGATGATGATGTGAATAAAGTAAACCACTCATACAGAGCTGGTGGAACTGTATAATGGTAAAGTTGCTATAGGAAACAATTTGATAGTTACTTAAAAAAAAATGCTAACTAAACTGCAAAATACTCATAAGATCCAGCAATGACATTTCTGGATTTATTATCAAAAAATGGAAATGTATTTTTACACAAAAACCTATACACAAATGTATATAGAAGCTTTCTTCATAATGGCCCCAAACTGGAAACACCCTAAGTGTCCCTCAGTGTGTCAGTAGTCAAGCAACTGTAGTTAAGTAACTGTGCTGTGTTCATACTTTGGAATACTGCTGCTGCTAAGTCGCTTCAGTCATGTCCGACTCTGTGCGACCCCATAGACGGCAGCCCACCAGGCTCCTCTGTCCCTGGGATTCTCCAGGCAAGAATACTAGAGTGGGTTGCCATTTCCTTCTCCATTTGGAATACTACTCAGCAACAGAAAAGGAATAATAAGTTGATAGATGAAGCAACCTGAATCAATCACCAGAGTGTAAAAAGCCATTCTCAAAGGTTACAAATAATATTATTATACAAAATTTTGAAATGGCAAAATTCTAGGAAAGGAGAAAAGATTAGTGGTTTCAAGAAATTAATGAAAGGGTTGTAATAGGAGAAAGGTTAGTGTGGCTATTTAAGGGCAATATGAGATATTCTTGTGGTGATGAACTGTTTAGTATTTTGACTGTATCGGTCTCAATGTCCTGTTTGTGGTATTGTAAAATAGATTTGCAAGATGTTACCACCAGAGGAGCTGGGCATAGGATTTAAAGGAATTTCATTGTATTATTTATTGCAATTGCCTCTGAGTAGAATATTAGCTCAAAGTAAAACATTTAATTAAAAACATAGTATGTAACAGTATTATTCACAATTGGCAAAAGTTGGAAGCAACTTAAATTCCCATCAAGCAATGATTGGATAAACCCAATATTGTATGTTCATAAAATGGAATATTATTCAGTCATAAAAAGTAATGAAGAACCTATACTTGCTATGACATGGATGAATCTTGAAAACATTATGCTAAGTGAAGGAAGCCAGACACAAGACCAAATATTGTATGACTGTGCATTTTTGTGAAGTATCCAGAATAGGCATATCCATAGAGACAGAAGGAGGATTAGTGGTTGGCAAGGAGTTGGGGGAATGATACTTAATGAGTTTGAAATTTCCTTTTGTAGTGATGAACAGATTCTGGAGCCACATGGTAGGGATGGTTGCACAAATGTGAATAATACTTAATGCCACTGAACTGTCCACTTTAAAGTAGTACAGATAATTGTGTGTATTGTGTGTATTTATACCACAGTCACAAGAAAAATTGCTAGAAAGTGAGATATCAATATATGAAAATATTTATTTGGGGGTGAGTGGATTATAAAGAATTTTCATTTTCTACTTTTATGCTTATACTTGATGCATCTTTTAAATGAGCATGTATTAATTTTGCTAGCATAAAAGTTAAAGAAAGAAATAGCAATGCATGTACTCTATTACTTAGACCTAGCATTCAAGAAAAGTTGGAGTGAAAAGAAGAAAGAAGATTTAAAACTTTTTATTATTGTTGTGGTTCAGTCACTAAGTCGTGTCCAACTCTTTGCTCCCCCATGAACTGCAGCACGCCAGGCTTCCCTGTTCTTAACTATCTCCCACAGTTTGCTCAAACTCATGTCCATTGAGTCAGTGATACCATCCAACCATCTCATCCTCTGTCACCCCCTTCTCTTGCCCTCAATCTTTCCCAGCATCAAGGTCTTTTCCAATGAGTCGGCTCTTCGCATAAGCTCTTTTTATTATTTTTATTATGGAAAATGACAAACAAAAGCAAAAATCACATAGAATAGTAAATTGAACCTTTACCTACCCATTGTCCAGCTTTGATATTCATCAACTGGACATTTTTTCTACATCCCTCCTACTCAGAAAGTATTATTAATAGTAAAAATTGCTGTCAGGTGTTAAAAGACCATGTGCTCTGAAGTGAGACATATCTGTATTTTAATCTCAACTCTGGGAGTTGAGACACTTGGGTTTGAATCCTAGTTCTCTTGACCAATCAGTGGGAGCCTTGGGCTGGTTACATAACCTCAGTTTCCTCCTCTGTCAAAAATAATAATCAAGTGTGACTTGTTAATGATGTGAAAAAAGAAACATCAATATATGATACAGGTTACTAAGTTAATTGTATTGACTATCTATATTTTTAAAATAATGTATATGTAAGCCAGACAACCAAATATCTGGATTTTTAGGCCAAATTTATCTACATGTGAGTTTATTAATGTACATTTGAACTTTCACTTTTTAAAAATGTGCTCTTTAAAAGTGTGTGCTTTTCAATGTTGATGAAAAAGTTTTTACAAAAAAGCATTTGTGTATGTTAAGTAAATTTCCCTGATACTCAGGCCTAATTTCATTTTGTTTTAGGATATGTTTTTATGATTCTGGGTAATTCCCAAATGATTCTGTTTTGGTGCAAACGTAAGGTTTTACAGCCCTTAACTCTTAAGCAGTGCTGTAAGTTCATCTTCCTGTTCTGCAAAGGAAAGCAGGTTAATTCTCTCATAAGAGAGGGGCTGTTAGAGCCACATGAAGGAGCCCTTGTGGACAAATCACACCAGTGAATTCACCACTAGTGCTAATGGCTTCTCCATTCAAATAAAAATCCACCCACTACCGTGCATGGCCCTGGTGCCCGACAATTGTAAAGTGTTTTACAAGCACTTTGAACAAGCCTGTCTCACATCAACCCAGGGGGCACAAGCTGAAATAGATAGGATTTCTTTCTAATAGCAAAATATGTCCTTTCGTTTGGTGTTTTTTGAGTACCTGATGTGTCCCACATCCTATGTGAGGCATTAACAATACAAAGATGTGCAAGGCAGAGTCAGGGGTCTATGGTTGCAAAGTTAGAAGAGGAGTGCAGTTTGAACTCATAGATTCTGGGGATTTGTGATTGATTTCACCAGCTGTAACTATAAGTTAAAATTTATCATTTGCTTTCTACACTCTCTCATTTTATTAATCCATTTTTTCAAGAAATACTCATTGGGTGTCCACTCTGTTCCAGGCATGTGCCAGGTACTGAAGTACAGGTAGTCCCTGCTTTCATGGTGCTTGTGTTGCAGGCTTCAACTTGGATAGAAATGATGAAAAATGGTTGAATTAGGGAAAGAATCTGAAAGCAGAGACAGTAGGAGTTATAAAACACATTTTTTGCTTTGAGCTATTGGGAAAAAAAATGAAGTTGCCACTTACTAGGATAGGAAAGGGGAGAAGGCAGTGGCAAACCATTCCAGTACTCTTGCCTGGAAAATCCCATGGACGGAGGAGCCTGGTAGGCTGCAATCCATGGGGTCGCGAAGAGTCGGACATGACTGAGTGACTTCACTTTCACTTTTCACTTTCAGGCATTGGAGAAGGAAATGGCAACCCACTCCAGTGTTCTTGCCTGGAGAATCCCAGGGACGGGGGAGCCTCGTGGGCTGCTGTCTATGGGGTCACACAGAGTCAGACACGACTGAGCGACTTCACTTTCACGCATTGGATAAGGAAATGGCAGTCCACTCCAGTGTTCTTGCCTGGAGAATCCCAGGGATGGGGGAGCCTCGTGGGCTGCTGTCTATGGCGTCGCTCAGAGTCGGACACGACTGAAGCGACTTAGCAGCAGCAGCAGTGGCAGGATAGGAAAGACCATAAGGATAGAAGGTTAAGAAACAAAAGTCAAGAGCTAGACGTTGGATATATTAGATTTGTGTTTAGATGTCTCATTGGAAATGCAGAGTAAGCAGTTGACTATATGAACCTTGAGTAGAGGTGAATAATCTGGGCTCAAGATAAAGATTTTAGAATTGTCAACTTCTGGGTGGTATTTAAAGTCAAAAGACCAGAAAGTCAGTGAACGAGTGAGGGCAGAACCATTGGAGACTGGAAAAGAATAGTCAGTAAGTGTAGGAGAGAAACCAGGAGACAGTAGCATCTTAGATGCAAAGTGAAAAAGCAACTCAGGTAAGAAGGAGTGATCAAGTATATCAAATGTTACTTAATTTATCCATTAATTTTGTATGGAGGGCTCACTCTTTTCTAAGCACTGTGCTAGGTGCTTGGGAGGCAAAGCTGAGCAAAATAGGATTCTTGCCCTAGAGGAGCTCACAGTCCAGTGGAGGAGATGGCCAAGTAAGCAGACCACGGTGATATAGAGTGATCAATGCCAAAAGAGTCATGCACAGGGTACCACAGAAATGTGTGCCTTCCCTATCATGTGACTTTCCTCTCAGACCCTTAGAGGCAAGTGATAGGTGTGAATAGATATTTTTTATTAGCATAGTACATTGATTGATTGCTACCAGAAATATAGTGAATAACATTCCAGGTTTTATTTGCTAAGAGGTGAGTTAAGTATAAGCCAGGTCTCTTGGGAGGTATTTTTTCGGAATAGGCAAGGTATTGTTACAGTCATGAAAAAGATTGGTATTCATACTCTTCTACTTCTTATTCAGACTCGAATTATACATTGTGAAAAAGTGTAAAAATATATACTGGTCTAAATACATGGAAGCAGCAGACAAATGTTCTTTATCTAAAACAATTGGGGTTCCTTAAGGACACTTTGTCAAGGATTAGGGGAGTGGATCAGCAAAATTAGCAATGTACACAGCTTCCAGGGGCAGCTGCCTGTTTCCTCAAGCAACTTGACCATTTTGATTCAGTTCATGCAAATTATCAATTCACTTAAAAATAACCATTTGCTTGACTTGGCTTACTCTTCTGTAGACAAAAATGACCGCATCATTGACTTCGTGGATTTGTTCACTTTAACGCCCCCTTTCCTGAACTTCAGGTTGCAGTGTGTACTCCTCGGTGCGACACACAAAAACCTTCATAGAGAATGTAGAACAAGAGTTCAGGTCACTTACTCCAGCGTCAGTCTGCCTGGGTTTGAATCCTGGACCTGCTGTTCACTAGCGGGGTAACTTTGGGCAAGTTATTTGGCTTCTCTGGTCATTAGTGTCCTCACCTGTAAAGTGAGGGTAATAAGAGTATGTAACTCAAAGGGTTATTGTATTGAATATTCTGTGCAAGGGACATAGAAAGTGGTCTACAGCATAGTCATTGCGGTGTGAAGTGAAGTGAAAGTCGTTCAGTTGTGTCCAACTCTTTGTTACCCCATGGACTATTCAGTTCATGAAATTCTCCAGGCCAGAATACTGGAATGGGTTACCTTTCCCTTCTCCAGGGGATGTTCCCAACCCAGGGATCGAACCCAGGTCTCCTGCACTGCAGGCAGAGTCTTTACCAGCTGAGCCACAAGGGAAGCAATATAAGTGTTTGCTGTTATCATCTGGCTCAACTCCGCTGATCTGACCTCATCAGCTGCCACTCACAGACATGCCACCTCCCTCCAGACAACCAGAGCTGCTCCAAGAGGAGAGCAGAGAAAAAACAGCTAAGAGGCTTTTACAGTGATCCAAACCAGAGCTGAGGGTGCCAGAGGAGATAGAACTAGACTGACTCAGATTATCTAGTTTGAAACTTGAGCTGACAGTATTCCTAATAGATTACACATGTATGGAAGTTCAGGGAAAAAAAAAGTAAAAAAAAAAAGACTTTTACACTTTGCTATACAGAAGAAATTAACACAACATTGTTAATCAACTATACTTTAATAAATTTTTTTTTTTTAAAAAAAGGACTCCTAGTTTTTTTTTTAACTAGAGCAATTGGAGAGAAACAGCTTGGGAGAGGAGCAGGTATCCTGCTTAAAAAATGTTATGGATTTTGAACACCTCCAAGTGGAAATGTCAAATAGGCAGTTGGACAATGCACCTGGAATTCAGGGGGAGAAGTCAGAGCTGCAGATATTAATTTGAGAATCAACTGTATAGAGATAATATTTAAAATGCAAACCCCTGTTGGAGAAGGCAATGGCAACCCACTCCAGTACTCTTGCCTGGAAAATCCCATGGATGGAGGAGCCTGGTAGGCTGCAGTCCATGGGGTCCCTAGGAGTCGGACACAACTGAGTGACTTCACTTTCACTTTCAGGCATTGGAGAAGGAAATGGCAACCCACTCCAGTGTTCTTGCCTGGAGAATCCCAGGGATGGGGGAGCCTGGTGGGCTGCCCTCTATGGGGTCACATAGAGTCGGACATGACTGAAGCGACTTAGCAGCAGCAGCAGCAAGAGTAGCTGTGGTTGCTGCGGCTGCTGCTGCTGCTGCTAAGTCGCTTCAATTGTGTCCGACTCTGTGCGACCCCATAGACAGCAGCCCACCAGGCTCCCCCATCCCTAGGATTCTCCAGGCAAGAACACTGGAGTGGGTTGCCATTTCCTTCTCCAATGCATGGAAGTGAAAAGTGAAAGTGAAGTCACTCAATCGTGTCTGACTCTTCACGACCCCATGGACTGCAGCCTACCAGGCTCCTCCATCCATGGGATTTTCCTGGCAAGAGTACTGGAGTGGGTTGCCATTGCCTTCTCAGAGTTGTGGTTACCTAGGGCCTAATAATAGTAGCATGGATCTTTTAAGACTATTATGAGGATTATATGAAAAAACCAAGTAAATTACTTGGCACCTTTCCCAGCATATAATATGCATGTAATAAATGATGTCTTGTTATGATTATTATTAAGAATAATCTATTACTAATGGGAATTTTGGTAAACCTCCATTATTCCTTATAGCTGTGCTCCCCAACCTGTTCCCGATCATGGGCACACACAGAAAATGGTAACATTTGCACAACAGTCTAAGACAAGCTTCACTGCCAGAGGTTTGGATTCAGTTGCTGCCCCAAGGGATGTGGACGTCGATTGTGAGTGCAATACTGTGACACACAGGTTGGGAAATTCTGGCCTAGAACCTCACGACTTAAAAGTATGGTGTGTGGATGAGAAGCCTGGGCCTCAACTGGGAGCTTGTTTTCTGATGAAGAATCTCTGGCCCATTGGATCTGAAGATGCATTTTTATAAGCTTCCCAGATGATTCTTGTATAACTTAAAGTTTGAAGAGCACTGGTTGATAGGACTATTGTGCAACTTTTAAACAATATTCATTAAAAGTGATGTAGATTAATTGCCAAATTTGAGATGATTATTTCTTCTTTTCTCTTCCCTTTCCACAGAATGTATACATTGTGTCTATGATGTGGTGTGCATATGGAGAAATCTTACGGGTTTGTTTTGGCCTTGAAGGACTTTTCTGTAATGTGGGGAAAGCTCTAGGGTTCTTTGTTTGCTTAATTAAGTGTTTTCCATTTTACAAGGGCACTTTATACCCACACTGTAGCCATGTCTATACATGATGATTGGCCTGGGACCATCACTTCCCCTTACAGCTGTGATAGTTTATCTCAGTGTTAGAGTTCTTGGTGGGAAACTTGACACCTCAGTTGGAGCTATATTAATGGCATTGCTGAACTGAGCAAATTTCATTTGGCCTAGGAGAATAACTCTGAAGCATATTGAAGAAAGGAGGAACCTATTGACTACTCTTGGTTTAGATTGGGTGGAGGGTTGGATGACTAATTCAGGCCTCCCCAAAATCTCAGCTCTTCCCAGATCAAATATTTATTTCCTGAATGACCCAGTTAATTTGATGAGTCAGAATTTTCATTTGTCCCAGATAGATCATACCAAAGACTGGGCTAACTTGGCTGATAATTACTCAGTTATATATTTTCATGTTAAACTATTTAAAATAATCAAACTAATAGCTGTAATTAAAATACTGATATATATTTTTTAAGCTTCGAAAGGACCTCACCTCCTTCCCTAGCAAGTGGGATCTTGGCACTGGGTCTGGCCTGAATCACAACTGTGTGTTGAGGCAAGGAAATTCATTCGTTAGACATTCCAGAACCAAAAGACATGAGTCAGGAATCAAAGAGAAAGATCAAAGGAAATTTTAGGCCAGAGAGAGACGCAGAAACTGGGTAGAAGTTTCCTCCCTCATCTTCAACTGAAAACAAACAGGAATGGTGTGTCTGTCTGGGGTAGGGCAGAGCCTGGAGACATGCTTATGCATTCAATCTTAGAAGAGCTTATTATGGTACCCACTGGTGGTGGTGGTAGTCGCTCCGTCATGTCCGACTCTGTCCATGGAATTTCCCAGGCAAGAATACTGGAGTGGGTTGCCATTTCCTTCTACAGGGGATCTTCCTGAAGCAAGGATTGAACTTGGGTCTCCTGCATTGCAGATAGATTCTTTATCATCTGAGCCACCAGGGAAGCCACAGCCTTGGCCATAAGTAGTCAGGGAGTTTTTAGAGGCAGAGAAGGTGTTTACATGAGATAGGATTAGAACATCTTTGAGTTCAGTCACCCAGGGGTTCACTCAGTAAGCTCCACAAAGTTTTCTGACCACCTGCCCTGTAATGCTTAGGGGCAGTATGGCTTTTGAAGTGTTTCCCACATATTCATGAGGAACTACAGAGGCAAAGCTCTCCTAATGGCAGAAGTTGATGAAGGAGGCTCACTGAGCAAAGGAATTCTAATGGAAGAGGGCTCTAGACACAGAGGAAGCCAGCTAAGCTTACTGTGTGACTATGGACTAGGTCCTTTCTCTCTCGGAGGCTCAGTTGGCCTATTTGTTAAACAGTTTGGACTAAATGAACTCAAAGGGCTCTACTGACTCTGATATTTTATAATTCTAGGCAAGCTGGCAATGCCAATCTGAATTTCAGAAAGTGATATGTCAGAGGTTCCTAAAAATAGCCCTAAAACTAAAATCTCAACTGATATTATCCTTTAAAATAGTTCTTTTTTAACAACAGCTATAGGGAAAGAAATCCATGGTACCAAGGTAATAGAACTTTAAATTAGGGAACTTTTAGGAGGAGAAACCAGATAAAATCCTTGGTTCCATGCTCTATCAATCTTGAAGCACTCCAGGATATAACCTAGAGAATGCTTGTGTCTTGGGACAACATAGGGAAGAGAGATGGTTCTTTTTAAAGAGTTTTTATTTTATATTGGAGTATAGTTGATTTACTATGTTGTGTTAGCTTCAGGTCTACAGCAAAGTGATTCAGTTGAGTCTGTTTTTGTTTTGTAAATAAGTTCTTTTGCATTCTTTTTTTTTTTTTTTTTAGATTCCAAATACAAGTGATATCATATGATATTTGTCTTTGTCTGACTTCTTTCACTTGGTATGATAATGTCTGGGTCCATCCATGTTGCTGCAAGTGGCATTACTTCATTCTTTTTAATGGCTGAGTAGTATTCCGTTGTATACATGCACCACATCTTCTTTATCTGTTCATCTGTTGATGGACATTTAGGTTCTTTTATGTCATGACTATTGTGAATAGTGCTGCTATGGACAATGGGGTGCATCTATCTTTTCAAATTATGGTTTGGAAGATAAATGATTCTTTTTTTATGTTTATTTATTTTTTAAATATAAATTTATTTATTTTAATTGGAGGCTAATATGCCCCAAAATGGGATAGCTGGATCATATGGCCATTCTATTCTTAGTTTTTTTGAGGCACCTCCATACTGTTCTCCATAGTGGCTGCACCAGTTTATATTTCCACCAGCAGTGTAGGAGGGTTCCCTTTTCAAGGAGGCCCATTTTTTTTATTATAAATTTATTTATTTTAATTGGAGGCTGATTACTTTACAATATTGTATTGGTTTTGCCATACATCAACATGAATCCGCCATGGGTATACACGTGTTCTCCATCCTGAACCCCCTGAACCCCCCTCCCACCTCTCTCCCTGTACCATCCCTCTGGGTCATCCCAGTGCACCAGCCCCAAGCATCCTGTATCCTGCATCGAATCTGGACTGGCGATTTGTTTCATATATGATATTATACATGTTTCAGGATTCTTGATGCTGACTTTACAGTGCTCTGTTGACAACCTTCAGTTTCTATGGCCAATCAGAAACAAACAGCAGTCAGAATCATCAGAGGGAAAAACAAGCATTTTGTATGTTGAAAATATACACGGTGAAATAAAAGCACATTTTAAATTACCTGTAGGAATTTCAAGAGAGCAGATATCATGTAATGTACTATTTTTGTTCATTCTGTATTTTCAGAGAACACAATGACATAGCAGGGATTTTCACTTTTGTAGAATGATTGTTTTTTTCAGGACACATCACCCTAATTAAATTTTCCCCGATACTAAAAAACACATGCGTTTAAATCACTGAGTGTATTTCCCATTTCAATTAATATTCATGCAAGTCAGAAATCATAAAACTACAATGTGAAATTGAATAACAATAAAATGACTAAGATCTTCTAAAATGAAATGTAAATATTGAACACACTTCTGTTTTTCATTTCAAGTAGTTACAAACCACACTAACCCTTAATTATGGTGCAAACTATGGAAATCCATCACCCAACACCAGGCTAAATTTGAAGTAAATCACATCTGCTTATACAAGCTCAGTTTACAAAGGTTTTTGGAGCTCAAGGAAGAGCTACTCCATCAGCAGTTTCTCTATCATTCTTCTCACAATCCTTTACTATTAGGTGAGATATATAGATTGACCAACTTTTTGGCTTGAAATTGGAGGATCTGTGTTTGTATACCTGCTTTGCCATTACTCTTGGCTGTGTGGCCTCTGGGAAAATCACTTAACTTCTCAGATCTTCCATTTCCTCAACCATAAAAGAAATGGGAATATCTATTTTCATGAGACATTTGTGTCAAATAAGATATAATAATAAGATATAATAAAAGATCTTTCTGCCTGGTAAAGCAAAATAAAACCATGGTGTAGTGAATCTATTACATAAAACTGTATAACAAACCACTGCTAAGCTTAGTGACTGAAAATAATAACCATTTTACTATTTCTCATTGTTCTGAGCCTCTGGAATTTGGGAAAGGCTTTGCTAGGCCACTCTGGCTTGGGGTTTATCACGTAGTCTTAGGGCCTGTCCGTATGTTCTCTTCACATGGGCTAGTTGGGGCTTCTTCACAGCGTGGCAGCATCAGGGCAGTTCCACTGTTTACGTGATGGCTGGCATCCTGCAGAAGGACTGTCCCCCACAAATGATGCAGAAGTGCATGGCATTTTTATGACTTAGCTTTGGAAGTCATATAGCATCTCTAGTGATCAAGGTAATTACAAAGGTCCAAGTTCAAGGGAAAGGGACATATATCCAGCTCTACATTCAAAATATGTCAAAGTCTTAGAGTAAAACAAGCATATGGCATAGGGATATTGCTGTGATCATCCTGGAAAAGTACAATCTGCACATATAGTATTAAAACCAAAATGTTCTATCATTAATGCTGGCCTCATTTAAAAGGTCTCAGTCTTCAACAAAGCCACTCCCTCAAGAGAACCACCCTATTGATTAGTTTAGAATAACATTGATACCTCCCTCAATCCCCTTTTAATTTGCAAAGAATAATATTGCAAAGAATAATATTTAATACATGATGCATCTGTTCTGGATCATATAATATTGTAGATGCTTTATGTATGATATTAGTAATCCTTATCTAACTTGGTATTGTAGAGACTATTCCCATATTACTAAGGAGTGTAGGATGCTTTTGAACTGTGGTGTTGGAGAAGACTCTTGAGAGTCCCTTGGACTGCAAGGAGATCCAACCAGTCCATCCTAAAGGAGATCAGTCCTGGGAGTCCATTGGAAGAACTTATGTTGAAGCTGAAACTCCAATATTTTGGCTACCTAATGCAAAGAGCTGACTCATTTGAAAAGACCCTGATGCTGGGAAAGATTGAGGGCAGGAGGAGAAGGGGATGACAGAGGATGAGATGTTGGATGGCATCACCAACTCAATGGACATGAGTTTGGGTAGGCTCCAGGAGTTGGTGTTGGACAGGGAGGCCTGGCATGCTGTAGTTCATGGGGTCGCAAAGAGTCAGATACGACTGAGCGACTGAACTGAACTGAACTAAGATTCGGAGAAATTAGCAAACTTGCTCAGGTCACAAAAATCAAATTTGCATTTGTCACTTCTTTTTCATGACCTCTCTCTTTAATAGCAAATGCTGAAATAACACTAAGTTCCAGGCCCTCTTTCCCTCTCTCACACACACACATACAATGTTTACTCAAAACTGTGAATTAAGCACTATTAATAATTCCATTCTATACACGAGAAAGAGGATCAAAGAAAAATTATGTAACTTGTCCAAAGCCAGAGATCTGGTATGTGGTGGAGCCTGACTTTGCACTGAGATCTGAATCTAAAATTATTATGGAATCATTAAGATCTTAACAACATAGCATAAATGAATATTTCAAGTTATGTTTCTGTTTAGAGTGGAGGGATGGGTCCACTTTGGGCATTTGGCAGGGGAAGGGTCATAAGGAGGTCAAAGGAACTTCTTAAGACACTTGTTGTTATCTGAGAATGGTGTGGCGTGGAAGGCCAGGCAACACACAAAAGCCAAGGTCTGCCTACTCTTCAGGTTTTCCGGAATGGGACTTAATAAGATGCTGACTACCAAAACTCACCTTAAATCACTGTATTAACAAAATAAATTTTCTGTGGTGAAGGGGAAAAATGCAGTTTTCGATTGGACATAGTATGTTGCTGTTATTTTCTATCGGATGGAAGTCAGGCTTTTTTTCATTGTTTACCATGCATTATAAATACTTACTATGCAAGTATTTATAAGTCAAGCTCCAGATCTTTTTGCTTTATCTGTACAAAAGCAATATCATACAGCAGGTGTTCATTCTTTGCCCTTAACCTTTTTAATGCAGGGTGAGAAAAAGTCAGCATTTGCATACTGTCATTAATACAAGAAACTTGAGATTCAAGTAGAAAGTAAGCAATTCATTTAATGACAGATCCAAATGGAACACTGCTATTTTACATATTCAAGTGACTTCTGCACTTATGATATTGCAACTGTAGTTGCTTCTTCTAGAATCCGGTTTCAATGAGGGAGTCATACATGAGCTGTGTGATATCAGTTGACACACATAACTTGTCTGAGTTTCAATTTACTTGACCGTGAAGTAGAGTTTTCACTTTCTCTAGCCTTGTTATAGGAGCTGTGAGCTGAAAATGGTTAAACTGTAAAAGTGCACATAGATTGCATGAAAGCTTTGTTATTATTAATTCATAGTAGAACTAGCCATACATCTATTTGGTAAGTGTACACAGATATTTTTGTTCATTTAAGAGTGTATGTTTATTGGTGTCCACTATGTGCCAGGTATAGTTCTGGTGTCAAGGATAAGTCACTGAACAAAACATGATGAAACCTCAATTATATTTCAATTAAAACACACACACAACAAACCAATTCTACTCTCCTTGAATTTTCTTTCTAATGGTGAAAGATAGAATATACACAAGTCAACAAGTAATTGCCCAGCATGTCAGATGTTGGTGCTATACAGGGGTTGAAGAAAGCTATGGTGGTGGACTTAGTTTCCTGCATTGGATGAAGGAAGGGATACCCATGTATATAGGATAATCTGAGATGACCTCTCTTAGGTACCATTTGAAAGAGGGTGAATTTTAGATTCTATGATTCTATATCATGGCATTAAGATGATCCACAGTAATGAAAACAATTATTTTTATGTTCAGTTCAGTTCAGTCACTCAGTCGTGTCCAACTCTTTGTGACCCCATGTACTGCAGCATGCCAGGCCTCCCTGTCCATAACCAACTCCCAGAGTTTACTCAAACTCATGTCCATTGAATTGGTGATGCCATCCAACCATCTCATCCTCTGTCATCCCCTTCTCCTCCTGCCTTCAATTTTTCCCAGCATCAGGGTCTTTTCCAATGAGTCAGCTCTTCGCATCAGGTGGCCAAAGTATTGGAGTTTCAGCATCAGTCCTTTCAATGAATATTCAGGATATAATATTTTTATGTTATGGCATTATAAATTAAAATTCTAAAAAGAAACCATTCATTTTTACTTTTTAAAAATTGAAGTGTGACTGTTTTACAATATTGTGTTAATTTTTATGTTTGTTATCTAATTGAAGCCTTAACATAATCTGTGCCTCAATTATTTCTTACTGGATTTTAAACAACAAAAAATATTTGCAGACCGAATGTGCCCAAGGTCACACCCCCACACCATTGCAGAACCAAGATTTTCACTTAGTTTTGCCTGACTCTACTTCCACTCACCCTGCATTCCTTCTGCTGAGTGCAAGGCTCATCACATAACAGACACTCTGTCAGTAGTTCTGGAGTGAATGAAAATACTTTTTTTCCCTTTATAGTGTATGCATCACTGTGTCTGTCAACCTGGTGGTCACGCTGGTCACTGCCTTCCTGACAGCTGAGAAAAATACAGAAAAGAACTAAGTGAAAGATTTGCAGGAAGGTATAATGCACGTGCAAGTATCTGGATCAAGACAGCTTTAAAAATCCCAATTTTGTCCATTAAATATTTCTTCAAGACATTTTCTAGGTAGCACTCTATTCCACCTTTGGAAATATGTGCTAAGCTTAGATCATCTAAGCTTAGGTATCTGGAAGGGTATTTTTATACACTGTTCAAATTAGATTTGTAAGCATGCTGCCAGATATTGAAAACTGGTCAGTCATTTTCCCCACCCTAGATAACTTAGCCCATGTACACAGTCTATTGCCAGCAGCCTTATCTCTAGGATTTGTCCAGGGCACCTTCCTTTGCCAGTCATGACTCCCTATCTCTTGTTCTAATCTTCATGGTCTGTCTGAAATCTTTGGCTCCATTCTGTGGTTCTGACTTTGGCTTCCAGCCTTCCTTGTCTTCAGGAGCCATTAGAGACATACTCCTCTTGGTTGCCTGGGAAGGCTCTCCTGGAGGCTGTTTGGCTACTGCCTTCTGGCTCTACACATGACCGCTGTGGGCAACACTCTACCCTGTGGACCAGCTCTACAGTCCCCAGCTGTTCTACCCTGGGAAGGGAGATGGATAGACGGCTCTCGTAACTTTATAGCCTTCACAGCTCCGCCGAACTGAACTCATGATTATGAAAATAAAATTGGTCTTGATTGAACAGTGCATCTGATGATATGATCACCAAATCAGAATGAGTAGCCCAGTCAATGTAATGATTAATGAAATAGTTCACACCTACAATTTATTTGGAAATTGACTTAAGTTAGCTAAAGGTAAGAACTGCCACTGAATGTCCTTCCAGTTTGACTCACAAAAGTAGCTAAGATTTCTAAGAGTGGCTCCAAGAGTATCTCTGGCTTTAGGGTCCTATTCAGTACTCTCAATTTTTCATTTCTCCTATGTGCCTGGAATCCATGTGTACCAATATCTCAAGATCCTCTTTCACCAAGTCCTAGATCATTCTCTAGGGAGCTTGCATCACAGATCCAGCTTGTGCACCTCTTCTTGAAATGGGCCACTTTCGTCCATTTCACTTGTGATCCTTTGGGGAGTGATTCCTAAGATCAGAAATATACTACAGAATTTACTGGAGGATGGGTTGCATCTTGGATGTCTACTCCTTGTTCGCATCTCCAACCTTAAGACAATTTCTATAGCAATCTAAGAGATATTCTGACAGCAAACCCATGGTATGGCATTTCATTTTAATGGCTCAGGATCTGCCCCTAGATTTGGGGGAACTCAAACTGGAATTTCCTTTGGATTATTAGTCTCCGCTTATGAGAGTCCATGTGCACATGCCGGCCTAAACATGTCCAGTCAGAGTATTGCAGTCTTTTGGCAAGTGGTTTTTGATTTCGGGATGGACACATAATTCAACCTGAGCAAGCAAATTGCACTATTTAGACTTTTGCTTCTACAGTTGATAGAAGTATGCTGTCCCTTCTCCTGAGTTTGGGCCTATGGTGATATAAACAGGGAAGTATAGAGAGCCTAGCAACTAGGAAGGGGAAGCGTAAATAAGAACAGAGCCAATGCAAAAGAAAGTGGAAACAGGAGATGGGAAATTCTGGTGCAGATAATCACCATAATCAAGCCAGGTTTACCCCTAGACTTTTCATTTATGGAAACCCATATTGTCCCTTTATTTGCTTAAGTCAGTCTGAGTGATTTTCTTTCACTCGAAATTGCAAGAATTCTCACTAGATCAAAACTATTTTACTTTTTTGAGTCCCTCCAATGTACCTTAAAGAACTGTGTTCTCTGAGTAAGACTCCACATTAGGTTGTCTACCATGAAAGTGGATACCAGCATTCATCTGAGCATATACTGAACCTATTATGAGGTATCTATCCCCAGTCTCATTGAATTTCTAGCTTCATAAATTTGTTGCATATCTCAAGTGCCCAACATTTTATAAAGAAAGTTTTTAAGCATTCACCCGAGTTTAGTGTTTACAGTCAACAGTCATGAACCCATGAACCTGCTACCTACATCCTATCAATACTTGATTTATCACAGCAATCCCTCCATCCATCTCTTAATCCATCTTATTTTGGAATACCTTTAAACTAAGTTACAGACATTACACTTCTTAAGTATTTTGCATATAGCTCTATTCTTAACTTGATGAAACTTTTGGCAACTCATCATCACTGAATCTTGGTTTCCTCATATAAAAAAGTGAAGGGGTTGTTTTAGATGACCTCCAAGTGTCCTTCCCAGTTCTGAAATTCTGCAGTTACCTGATATTTGCCCTTCTGGTTGATTGACATGCTTGTGCAAAATGCTCTCTGGTTGTATTCTAAAAGGATTAACACGGAAAATATATTTTGTTTATCTATGGGATGTTGACCTAAGTAAAGCATGTTTGGTTTAGAATGCCCTGCTAACCAGTCCATTGTGATTTGGAGCTAAAGCAGATGTTTCGGGGGATCTAGGATAAAACAAAATAATCAAGTGAATATTATCAAAATTGTGGGAGTTGTTGGGTCTTATCCAAGGAAAGAACATGCAAGAGAAAATGAATTCCGATGAAAAATAGACTCTGTCCATCCTGGGGAAGAGGAAAATCAAAAGTGTGATGGGGAGACATTTGAACAGCAGAAGTCTGAAGTCTGAGGCCCTGGAATTGGGCAGCATTGGCCCTTGTTTAGTTCATGTTGGGGCATCTCTTTCAGAGTATTTCACACACACGGTCTTTAGGAACTAAGACAATGACTTAAATAAACGAAAAAGAAAAGCAAAAAGTATCATGAAAGCCAGTCTTGCAAAGAAGTGACTATTTCTAGGGACAGGGAGCAAAAGGGAGACCACGAATACATAGCTTATTGTAGAAAACACTGAAACCAAATGGAGACCCAGCCCTGCCTCACTGTGGACAGCCTGCACTATGCCAGGTGCACTAAAGCTGTCTAAGCTTCTGATTTTCTTGGGGTCCCTGAAATGGCTCCTTCAGCAGGAATGCAAATCAAGCACTATGGCTCTGGGGTGGGGCTCTTGGCATTTGCTGCAGGTTTGAATTCCCACTGAAGCAGCCCTGTACAACAGACTGAGCACCCTCCCAGATTCCATTCTTTTTAAAAAAAATAATTTTATTTATTTATTTTTGGCTGTGCTGGGTCTTCGTTGCTGCACATGGGCTTCTCTCTAGTTGTGGAGAGCAGAAGCTGCTCTCTAGTTGCGATGCATGAGCTTCTCATTGTGGTGGCTTCTCTCGTGGTGAAGCACAGGCTCTAGGGCACGTGGATTTCAGTACTTGTGGCACACGTGCTCAGTAGTTGCAGCTCTCAGGGTCCAGAGCACAGGCTCAACAGTTGTGGTGCATGGGCTTAGTTGCTCGGTGGAATGTGGGATCTTCCCAGATGAGGGATTGAACCCATGTCTCCTGCACTGGCAGGCTGCTTCTTTACCACTGAACCACCAGGGAAGCCCCAGATTCCATTCTTTTGACTGCAAAGACTCTTCTGGATTGTTTTGAATAATTCAAGTTAGAACAAAAATAATACTTAAATTCTTCATAACTGTCATCAGCTTCCATGAAAAGGCCTCTTTCACCTAACTTTCAATATTTGCCTACATGTGTGAAATATCAGCGCCACAGAGATTCTTGGAATGGCCTTTATGCATGCCAGATGGTCAGTCCCATTTAATATAAACAGTTAAAACTATTCTTATGTGTATCAAGGATCAAGGAATCTGAATAAAAACTGGTGTCTGGTTATTTGGTCATAGGCTATCAGTTTCAGATCTAAACTAGGAAAAAGCAGTCATTCACATGCCATTTGCATTAGGGAAATAATGTGGAAAATCTAAAAATAGTCATGAAGACTGCATTTCAAATAGTATTTTTCTTTTTCCATTTTTGCACTGTATTGTTGATGATGATGGCTCATTAGGCAGTGTGAAACACTTCAGATCCTAATTCTCAAGTTTGTTTGAAAATGGTTACTTTAAGTTGGCATTCAAGTACCCAGTTACTGTAGGTAACATTTGTTAACCTTGTGTAGATTTTGATTAGACAATCATTCTTTTTTGATAATCCATATTGGCCCAATGGTGAATCTGTGTATATTCCATTTTTGCCTTAACCATATTTCTGGAAAGTGGAGACAGAAATGGAATATTGTGTGAAACCACCACAATATAGGATTTTGGAATAGAGCTGTGGTCCTGGATTCGAGCTGAAATATGCTGTATAGATTATGGAAATTAACAGCTGTGTGGTCTCTTCATTTGATTGTTTCTTATTAGCAGCATGCTTGATTAGCTCTCTACCCTTTTAAATGGAATCACAAAATAATTATGTGTTCTGCTTCCAAAGCCCTTTATTGAGGATAACAATGAAGTGCCCAATGTTCAAATCAATATATCATACATTTATATGATTATTAAATGCTGATAAATTGCCAATCAACACTGCATGTGTTTACTACCTGGTAAAAAAAAAGTGCTGACCCACCGATTTAAACAACTGGTGAGCATTCATCTTGGCTTAAGTCATTGTTTCATTTTGGGAAAACTCTGCTAACGTACCAGCCAGCCAGCCAGAATATCCTCTTTCGTCTGCATTTATTAACAGCTTAGAATGTCCATCTGTTGTTCTTAGTAAATGGAACACTAAAAAGAAAAAAACTTCCATTGAGTCTATCTATATATAACTGTTCTCTTTATGGAGAAAAACTTCTTGGAATGTTCTTCATAAATTAGAAACAAGGGACAAGTGTTGGTCAGACAGAAATCATCCAAGTTGCTGAACTTTTTAAATGACACATAGCAGGTTCCTCTCATCCTGAGAGAAGATAAATACATTGGTTTCAGATAAGATGGAAATCATCAAGAGAATGTTTTCCCAAAATGTCTCAAATCACATTTTTTTACACTTTGGTGATGGCTTGATTGGTGGTATAAAATATAAGAGAAAAAATTAACACATCTTTCATGTGTCTTTGTGTTCACAAAGCCTCATGCACTGATTAGATCTTATGTGTGGTTGTCGTTCACTTGAAATTCAGGAAAACTATGAAGGCATCAATGGTCTATAGTTTCTACTCCAAAGATTTTAGCAGATATGCCTGTGGCTTTGACAAGGTAAAACTGCATTCAAAGTGGGACTATTTGATGATACTCGAGTGAAGAGAACTGAGGGGAAGTATGAGGTTTCCAAGCATATCAAAGTGGATCAAAGTGGGTTAGCTTGGATGGAAATAATATAATGACACATTCACAGGAAATTTTAACTTCAGTTGGAGTTAAATAACCTTATGTAAAATTAGGGTTAAGAATTTGGGTTAGTAGAATGGTAAAATTTTCTTGAGCATATTCATTCAATCCCTGGGTAGGGAAGAGCTCCTGGAGAAGGGAATGGCAACACACTCCAGTATTCTTACCTGGAAAATATTCATGGACAGAGGAGCCTGGCAGACTACAGTCCATGGGGTCACAAAGGGTTGGACACGACTGAGTGACTTCCACACCACATATAGGAAGAAAGAAAGTATAAAAGTCATTGCTTGGAAGCCATAATTACATCACCTCAGTCTGATGCCACGGAGTCTAACAGCAATATAATTAGTATAATCATGTTGATCATGGTGGTGATATTAAGGCCTAAATTTCTGGGAATGTAAACTGTTGACATGTAATGCAATATATAAATGGAGAAAAAGCATCTAGATGTAGATAATATGGAAAAAGAACTGTATTAGATAAAAATACATCATTTCTAGTAGAAAAGAGGAAAATTTGATTTGGAGACATCAGTTGCAAATGTACCATAATAAGATTCTCAGTTCATGCTATGTACAGTAATTCAGTCTAAAGTATCCTTGACAAATTAGCAGTGCCTCTTTCTGGTTGCTTATTTGACTTGGAAAGAGAATTTGATAAGTGTTAGTTTTTAATATAAATGATTAAGGGTTGATGTCTGCAACTTGCCTACAAGTTGTCTTCATCTGTTTAATTTCTTTCAAGTCTACCTCCATTCATCACCTCCTCTGAGAGGTGAATAAAAGGGGAAAATAGGTCAAGATAAAGAGGGTGTTTTATTTCATTTTAAGTCAGCTTTGCAAAATCTTCTAGTTTCAGATAGACATTTTTTCCCTTGACAGTGGCTTAACAATTGATAGTAAATAACGATGAAAATGCAAATCAGGATTCATCTTCCTTTGACCAAGAATTGAGGCTTTTTATTTGCATCTAATTTAAGGACATTTAAATGACAATCTTGGTAAATATTTATTTACACTTCTCTAATTACTGTGAACCCTTATCTTTACTGAACTATATATTATTATGTGTATGGAAAGAAGAAATGACTTAATAGTAATTTCATTTGCCTTAATTTTTCATCTTCCCTGCAGGATAACATTCATTACCTCTGGCAGACTTAGATAACAGAGGAAAATGGAATTAAGTTTATGTGTCAGCTTTTCATAGTCATCTTTTAATAAATGTCTACAGGCATCTTATAGATAGTATAAAGCTGCTGCTTTATACTACGAGTAACAGAGGTAATAGAATGCATTTGTCTTCTCACTTTATTCTTGATCATCTCATTCTCATTCACTTTGCTTTTGAAATCTATGTGTTCATGTTGGTCACAATGTGGCAGGTTTTGTGGTCATATAGCAGAAACAATTGTTATGTATCTAATTGTGCTGGAAGTCAGGTTTTGTCTTCTGAAGTTTATTTTCTGGAGTTTCTTGAGTTATTTTTCTATGTACTCCATGACTCACTATGCAGTGCTTAATTTTTGCTCAGAAGATAATGAATACATTGAAATTCAGGCAGGAATTTGTATTTTTCAAACAGCTTCTTCTTCTGTATTTTTAATCTAAACCCAGATACTCAGGGCAAGAAAGTCTGAGAGTCAGTCATCCTTGACTCTGTTTTATCCTGCCCTCTACATCCTTATCACACTCCCAACCAATCGCTAAGCTTTGTTGGTTCAGCTTCTTAAATACCTCTGGAAGCTGCCCTCTCCTTTCCATTGGGACCAGAAAGATTGAGGGCAAGAGGAGAAGGGGCAACAGAGGATGAGATGGTTGGATGGCATCACTGTCTCAATGGACATGAGTTTGAGCAAGCTCCGGGAGTTGGTGATGGGCAGGGAAGTCTGGTGTACTGCAGTCCATGGGTCGCAAAGAGTCAGACAAGACTTAGTGACTGAACAACAACAGAAATCTTAGCTTGGGCCTCCTTCTTGCACAGATGTAAGACTGCCATGATCTCTGAACTGATCTCTCTTTTTTTGATCTTCTTACTTGCTTACTCATTTACTTCAGTCGTGTGCAACTCTGTGTGATCCTATTGACTGTAGCCTGCCAGGCTCCTCTGTCCATGGGATTCTCCAGACAGGAATACTAGGGTGTGTTGCTGTGCCTCCTGCTTCAGAAGTCTTCCCGACCTAAGGATTGAACCCACATCTCTTACATTGGCAGGCGGGTTCCTTACCACTGGGGCCACCTGGAAAGCCCATTATATACCCTGTGCTGTGCTGTGCTTAGTTGCTCAGTCATGTCCGACTCTTTTATGACCCCATGGACTGCAGTCTGCCAGGCTCCTCTGTCCATGGGATTCTCTAGGCAAGAATACTGGATTGGGTTGCCATTTCTTCCTTCAGGGGATCTTCCTAACCCAGGGATCTAACCCATGTCTCCTGCATTGCAGGCAGATTCTTTACCACTGAGCCACCAGTAAAGCCTAATGTGGGATACAAAGTATTTTATGAGCTCTCTCAGGCCTACATCTTGAGCCTCAATTTTCACAGCTCTTGTCACTTCCAGCTTCGAAAATTGCTCTCAAAATCCTTCTATTTCTCTCCTTACCCAGTGCCACTCCCCAATTTCAGGCCATCATAATGTCTCCCATGGATTACTACAATAGCCCCTTAACTGGTCTCTCCATTCCAAACCTCTCCTTGTTCCAAACCGTTTTTCAAACTGTGATTTTTATAAATGTAGCAGTGTAATTTACCAAGAATTTCATGTAGCACGCTGACCTGTTGAGAAATTACCTAGTGCTTTGTTTTCCTCTTCTGCAACTCATTAGGAAGAGATGAAAGGCATTTTTCCATTTGTCAGGAAAAGCAGATAAGGCTGTGCGTTATGAAGAGAAATACGATAGAGTGGCTGTCGGCAGAAGCTCTCTGCTGGCCCGGCTGGAAAGCTGAGCTAGAGGACTCTGGAGGACTCCACGACACTCTTACCTTGAGGGCTACAGCAGTGGGTGGCTAGCAGGGAGCCGCTGATGCTAAGCAGAGGGATGGACATCTGTGAACTGCATTAGGCTGACAACTGCTTTGTATAACTTCTGTACCTAGATTTGGATATGGTGCCTAGGGTTCAATATCTACTCAGGAAATGCATTTGGGCTTCACGTAGGATTGAGCCCCAAACCTTATCTGGCTCTTGGGGAAGCAAAGTCTCTCTCCTTAGAAATTTAGAAATTTTACTTTAGTTTTGCAATGTTTCTGGACTCTACCTCCAAAATAATGTATAGACCCATTGTGGGCTTATCTTTCATCCACAAAATTATCTTTTCAACCTCACAAATTCTTGTATAAAAGTAAGGGCATGTGCTTCTTGGTGACGAGTGGTTTTTCAGTGTCCAAAATGGGCAAAACCTAGGAAGAGGCCAAACTAACCAAACACAAAGTACTCACATGCTTTGTGCAAGAAGACAAGGACTTAAGAACAAGCTTTGCTTAAAAGAAAAAATCAAATTTTCTTTCTTCTTGAGGTGTTATTTCAGTTCTAGCTCCATAAATAAGGACAAGTTACCTTAAAAACTCTGGAATAAAACGTTGTAACTTAGAAACAGGTACCTTGCTTATGTCCACTTTCAGTTGTTTTTTTTTTTTTTTTTGTGAGACACAGGAATTAGTTTCATCTCACCTGCTTAACTCTGAGAAGAGAGTGCTATACTTGGTACTCCTGTACATAATATCTAAATAAATGAACAGCAGCTCTTACTTGGGGCACTAGGTTTAGAAGGATTTTGAAGTTAAGTCAAGAGTCTGTGGGAAATTTTTCATGATCACAGTAGACTGTTGGACATGGACATGGGTCTGGATTAAGGCTTCAGGCCTCTTCAGTTTCTTTCCTTCCCAAGTGCCTGGGAAGCAGGTATCATTCTATTTGATCTTTAGTAAATTTAGCTCAACTTATAGACAAACTAAAAAACCTACTCGAGACATGAGGAAAAGTACTGTAGATTATGGGCAAGCTCATTCATAAATTCTAAGTGAGCCTGAGATAGTATAGTGTAGTAGTTCATTGGTGGGTTCTGAAATCTTCTAGAATAGCTTTAGGTCTATTTGCCACTTGCTGGTAGAGTGCCTTTTGGCTAAAGTATCTTACTCTAAACCTCCTGCTTTTTATCTCAGTAATGTGGCTGTCTCGGTAATGTCCATGCCTAGCAAGTTGTTTACTGTCTTAGGTACCTGGCACTTAGCAAGTACTTTATTAACAGAAATAATTATAATAAAGACTATTATCCTAAGAGATATAGGGGAAAGAAAGGATAATTTATACTGCAACTTTTCTCTAACAAGATTATCAAATTTATCAAACAAATCAAAGATCATTAGATTTAATAGACTCAATATTGTATTGCTTTCCAAAGTGAACACTGAAAAATAATTTTGTAACAATAGAAACACTCATTTCAATGAGGGATTTTGGATGAATTCATGGCTGCCTTGTTGACATGAATAACTTTCCTTTCTTGTTTTTTCCAACACTTAGAAGACAAATGAATTTCAGACATGTTCTCTAATTTCAATGTTACAGCTGCCCTGTGGTGAGGTGGGCATCAGTAGCCTCATTTATAGATGAGGAAAGCAGGTCTGTCCCTGCTTTTTACATTCTCACCACTGACAACAAGCTCAGCAAATCCTTAGTGCTGAGTGAGGGAGTTGGGTCTGCCAGAGCTGAGAGGATGCAGGCAGCTCAGTGGTCTGGAGAAGGGGACTGTAAGTCTGCCAAGGAGGACGTTTCATCCATTTTCTGGTCTTTAGTTGGGGCTCTGCTTCTGTGTTTACCAAATGAGGAGAATCTATGCTTATTCAGGAGACTGCAAGAGAAGATATTTGTCATCATTTCCTTTAATAATGCCTTCAAAAATATAATGGCTTTTAAGGTTAGAAACAGAATCTGATATAAAGAAGAGAGGAAAAGAGCAACTTTTCTATAAAAAAGCAAAAATGAAAATACATTTACTATTAGTCATGGGGAATGTCTAATCACCTGTTTTGAAACTGAAGCCTCCGTTTTTCCCCCATAAACTGAGGGTACTGAGTGTACTGGCTCCAGGGTCTGCTGCGCTGTTCTTAGTCACTCAGTCGTGTCCAGTTCTTTGTGACCTCATGAATTGTAGCCTGCCAGGCTCCTTTGTCCATGGAATTCTCCAGGCAAGAATACTGGAGTGGGTTGCCATGCCCCCCTCCAGGAGATCTTCCCAACCCAGGGATTGAACCTGGGGCTCCTGCATTGCAGGCAGATTCTTTATCATCTGAGCCACCAGGGCAGCCCCCACTGGCTGCTCAATGGATTTAAATAATGTACATAAAAAGCATTTAGCATGTACTTCTTTGTAACATGATAAGAACACAATCAATGTCAATATACCTTTCTTGGCATCTCCTTTGGCAAAATCAAGATGGCAAATGCATCTTTGGGAGGAAAAAAAAAAAAAAAACAAATAAAAATCATGTTCAGTGATGGTGAAAATTTAAATCTGTGAACATTTTCTAAGTAGTTTAACCTAAAAACCTAAGATGCAATAGAGCAGAAAAGGAAGATGAATGGACAAATGTCATGTATTTGAGATAAAACTGTATCCTTAATGAACAGTATCCTTTAGTGACTGTCAGCAAGGCCTTTAAAGCTTTTACTTGTCCCAGTTCTCCTATGGAATTGATTAGTGTAAGTTGCACAACTACTGCATTTGGATTTACATTTGCAATCTAAACAGTATTAAAATGAGCATGTGCACACACACAGGGGCCTCCCCCCACCCCCACACCCAGCTGTTAGGAACCACTAAATTAACTCAGATAGACTATAAATGCTTAATTTGCAAATTCAAGTCTTTCCCATGGACCCTGCCACGATCATACAGTACAGTAGAAGTGTTTTCATGACAGTCATTTTTGGCAGCAGCTACTCCCAGTCTTTAGAGGCTGCTGGATCTCTGGCAGTATAAGAAGAGTTCTGGCCTCGTATACAAGAAATACAAGGTCTTCATTATGCCAGAGTTTAATACTCACAGCCAGAAGGCTTTATATACAAGGTACACACAGAATCTCTGTCTGGCCTTCAGACTGAACAACTGTTTTTTTCCTGTGGTTTGTTGCAAAACTGCCATAATTACATGGACAGCTACAGCGACTTACACTCAAAATCAAAACAGACAAACCAATTAAATATGTTTCACAAAGAACTTTGAAATTGAGTCTAAGCTATCAAAATGCCCAACTAATTGACTCAGATACCTACATGGTGACATTGACAGTTTTGCTGATTAAGAGAGCCTGCCTTTCTGTGTTAGTTTAGTTGAAGTAGAGAAATCTTGCTTTAAGGAGAAATAGTGTAAACATTCAGATTTATTGTTCAGAAAAGCAGTGCTGATATTTTGAGTATATTTTTTTAATTACAAAAGTACCTTGCATAAATTCACCCTGGAAGTCTGTTGATAAGATACAGAGGGTGGTTACTAATTATCTTTAAGCACTTTAGAATTTCTAAAGCACTTTGATCAGATCTCATTTGATCCTTCTAAGGAGGAAGTTGGATAGGATGTATGATCTTTTTTTACTGTGCATGAGGCTCAGGTAGGACTCTGGGTTATTGGTTTCATAAATGGCTAAGCTGGGACAAGGGGAGCCCTAGTTAAGGGTCATGCTTCTTTGGCCAATGTGTTTGGCAAGGATTCAATTGAAAAAATGTAAAGCCTGTTGGCTTTTCCAACAGTCCTTCCAGGCATAAAGTCAAGTGTCCGTGAACTGCCTGGGTCCTGCCAGCCCTCACAGAATGGAAAGAGACAAGGAACATCATTTTATCCGTTTGTTATGCAAGGTACAGAACCTGGGACCTATGTGTTTTGCACCTGGCTGTGAAAATGGTTGAGACTTGGAAAAAATATTGGTTCCACAGTAGGAAAAAAATCAAAACATTGAAGTGAATAAATGTATACTTGAATGACTGCTTAACACTGGGTCAACCTAGTCACCTACAATTGAACTCAGCTCCTATAAATAGAGACAAAGATATTAATATGGATATATTTTATTGTTTGGGGGTATGACATGCGATGAAACTTTTGAAAGTAAACATGCCTAGAGCATACCAGGTCTTAAAGTGGCTTTGTTAAAAGGGGTAAGAGAAAACTTAGTGGTAAGTGAAGGGTATCCTGGGAAAATGTTCATTTCTTTTTGCCTGGGGGATGCCAGTGGCTTGCTTTTACATGTGTCTCAGCAGCTTAATATCCAGTAGGTCAGGCTATTCAAAGGGCAAAGATGAAGATGGGAGCAATATAGAATTAATTAATTATCAACCCATTTCCCCTGGAGTCTAGGGTTGCTAGATTTAGCAAATTAAAGTACAGAATGCCCAGTTGAACTTGAATTTCAGATAAATGAATTAATTTGAGTAAAAATACTTCAGCATAAATATATGCATTTTAGTTCAAGTTTAGCTCATGCAATATTTGAGATATATTTATACTGAAAATATTGTTTATTAGAATTTCAGATTTTATGAGGCATACTGTATTTTATCTGACAACTCAACTGGAGGAAGTCTGATTCACTTATGCTTCGAGACCTTTGGGTTGAGAGTCCTGCAGTATATATTTTTCATTTTATTTCTCATGTATTTGAAAATACTATATATTTGAATGGCTCAATTTATAAGGGCTATTCCCCAAAGTGTTTAATTGTTTTCCTGCAATGACAACCCACTCCAGTACTCTTGTCTGGAAAATCCCATGGATGGAGGAGCCTGGTAGGCCGCAGTCCATGGAGTCGCTAAGAGTCGGACACGACTGAGCGACTTCACTTACACTTTTCACTTTCATGCATTGGAGAAGGAAATGGCAACCCACTCCAGTGTTCTTGCCTGGAGAATCCCAGGGACGGGGGAGCCTGGTGGGTTGCCATCTATGGGGTCGCACAGAGTTGGACATGACTGAAGTGACTTAGCAGTAGCAACCTCCATCCTCTTGTCCCATCCACCACCTCACCTGAGCCTAAGGGACTTGAAGCCTTCAAGCCTGTGAGGAAGGCAGGCACACTCAATGTGCAGATGGGCCTGTGTTGCTAAGGATTGGGCTGATTGATGCCTGGTAGTCCTAGGCACATAAGACGTATTTATAAAATCTGCTGGACTGTAAACTTCTCAAAGCCAGGTTTATTTCTTATTCATCTTTATATACTCAAACCTGTGCAAAGTGCACAGAGTTCTGAGAACATGGACTTTGAAATCTCACAGACCTGGATTTGAATCCAGGTTTCTCTTTCTTAGCTGTGTGACCTTTATGGGTAATCTTGTTTCTCTGCATTTTCATTTCCTTATGAGGAAAATGGTGATACGAATTCCTATAAAGCAGGCAGAGTTTTGTCAGGGTTAAATGAAATGAATAAATGTAAATATAAAAATACATGTATAGCACCTGATAAGTTGTAATCAGTTAGTAAATGGTGGTGACTAAATGGTAGCATTCATTAGGTCCCCAGTGAACAGGTATTTCCCTTTAAGTCTTTATTGGCAAAAGTCAACCTGATGGTAAATATAACAGAGAAACTGTTGTCAGTTTTATTTCTCATCAATTCATAGTTCACTTGTGGTGAGTTGTTCAATCATTTTGTAAGACATTTGATTGCAGGTCCTTTTTGCATATGGGAGGCAGCTTGAGAAATTCAGGGGCTGCATTTGCCTGCCCAGGTGGTGAGTGCAAAGACCACCCAGACTTGAGTCTGCTTCTGAAATGGAGAGATCAGGGAAGTCTGGAGAGCAGCCTGGTGCCATCCCCGGCCTTCTGTACTACTGGTGGGTCAGTAAGCATGTAGACTGCTTTCCCCACACAGACAAGCTAGATACAGAGGAGGCAAACACTATTCAGAGCAAAGGGTTCAGGATCAGTTATTTGAAACACAATTGGTTAGCTGAGAAAAGCGCCAAAGTGTTCATAACAGTATTAAAATACAAAAGACTCAGGCCACTGTATCGTAAAGGTGAAGATCTGAATACTGAATTCAAAAAATCAAAATATATAAACAAGGATTGTCTGTATAGCACAGGGAATTATATTCAATATCTTGTAACAATCTGTAATAGAAAAGAATAAAAAAA